>NW_009724352.1:0-11153 GCF_000703405.1 Apaloderma vittatum
GGCTGTCTGCAGCCACTGCTGCAGGTAATGAAAGAGATAAATATTCAGCCGAGCGCGTGGTAGTTTTTTTTAACACATAAGCAGCTCTTTAAGGAGCAAAATCCATTTGCACTTTCATGGGGGCAGGCTGTAAGCTAGATCTGTCTGATGCAGCGTGGATAAGGCCCAAAGGATTTCTCTCACGATGTTTACCGTCAGTCTCTACCTAGTTAGGTGCCGTAAATATGGTTGCACAAAAAAAAAAAATAAATCAGGCTATAGAAGAATTAGTAAATTAAAGCAGAGAGTGTAGCAGCCCCAGCGTTGAGATGCTTGACTTTGTACGGAGAGAGCGCTTCGTTCCTGTGCCTGATGCAGCGTTCAGGCACTGACTGACCAGAACTAACCCACGTCAAGTTGGCCAAACAGAGTTTTAAACCAACTCAACAATAATAAAACATAGGGAGAAAAAAACAAACCAACCAACGAAACCTCTTGTAACATCGTATAGTCATATCCCTTTGTTCCGAGGGCGTCAGCCTGTCCAGCAATACTTCCATCCAAAGTGGGTCTGTACGATGGGATGAACTTCTAAATCCTTTCAGGAAGATGTTGTAACGTTAGGAAACCTTTGTCAAGTTAACCAGGTGCTTTCCTGGATGTCATGGTTTAAAGAAGTAGCGCTGCTGGGAAAAACCTTCGGTTCGTGAGCTTTGCCTTTCGCCATACCTTGACTGAGGAAGAGGAACAATGACAAGACGACAAATATGAACTGGACTGAAAACAAACCAGCGGGTCTCCAAGTGCAGCTGTAAGCAGAAGCATCACTGAGCAAGGCACAGCTGCCTTCCTCGCTGTTCCTGACCCTGCGCTACTTAACGTGACCTATAAGAAAATACAAAATCATTACTGGTGATCTGCGTGTGCCCTGAAGTTAGGGGCAGGTCGCTGATACCAAACCGGATCTGGATCACTTAATGAGCCGACCTTAAGTAAACAACATGTTTCTCGAACGCCACCACACGTGAAGCCGTCAGCCTCAGAACAGGGAGGCAGCTGGGCTCAGGGGTGGGTGACAAAGTCAGAGAAAACAGCGATTCGGAAGAGGAATAATCAGCTGAACGCAGCGCCTAATGAGATGCTCTGCCAAGAGGAGCTAATGCTGCCAGGTGTCCAAAAAGAGAGACACAAAGGAAGACAAGGAGGGGTTTATTACCTCTGTTGTGGGTTCCAGGAAGGCTTCCCCGAGAGCTGGAAAACACACCTTCCTGAGAAAATGCCCAAGGAGCGCAGTTTGTGAAGAAATAGAAGGTTAAGGGACATTTTGAGTGCAGTCTGTAGGAGGGCACAGGGCAGATCTAACACCCTGGGGAGCTGGACATCCAAATAAGTTGTGGTGAATTTTTAGCAGCGGAGAAGGTTGTCCATTGAAACACAATTTGCTGACTGTGGCATCACTGAGGAATCACTAGAAATACTAAATGAGATTTTTAATTATTTTTTTTTTTTCCCCAAAGGGAACACCCTAGCTTGAACAAGAATTAAGAGAAAAATCGGGGAAAGAGAAAGCCGGGAAATATGGGATGGAGTTGTAAGGAAGAAATCTCTTTCAAAGATATTTTCCTATTGAGTGTTGCTACTCGCCCTCTTATTTACACCCAAAACACAGATGTGCTGGTCACTCACCAATTCAGATCTTTGGGTGTGATTTCGAACACCTCACGTGCAGCTCGAGTGAGCGTCGGTGACTTTGGGTACCAGTATCTGGTTCACTGCAGGGCCAGCGGGGGAAACCGGCGTGTGCCTGCTCCTTTTCTGCAGCTGTTTCAACAGCAAATGCTAATTCCTCTCTCAATGTTTGGCTCTTTCTGGGAATTTAAAAATAACTTGCCTAATGAAGCAGTGCTGAGCAGCTCGTATGTCCAGACGGATCGGAGTGAAACGCTGCCGTTCGGAAAGCAAAGCCGGCCGTGGTGGCAGTGCCTTTGAACGAGTCCCCCAGGGCCCTTTTTTCAAATAATCCCAGGCTGGCTGAAATTAATGCAGGAAGAAATTCAGAGGAAGGGGGGGAGAATCACGTCAAAGGGCCTGGAACTTGGGAAGACATTTCTGGGTGAGCTGTAATCAGTCCCATCCTCTGACAGCCCTTTAGCGATGCCATTTAATTAGTCCATCACAGGCAGGGTTTGATGTATGTGTTCTATAGCAGGGACATCCAGAACATGAAAGAAGAATGCGGCGCTTACTGAATGCTGTTACAAAGATCAGTGAAGCTCCTTGTCCCTCGTTAGAGCCATGAGAAGCTGCGCGCGGAGGGACAAAACCATCCAAGGGCAGCCTCCAAAGCACGAGCTGAGATACTCACAGCCTAGGGCAGTTTTCGGTTTCTCCCTCAAAACCACCTTGCTTCGTTACTCACTTTTGGTTTTCTGTCCTCTGTACCCATCCTTGTGCACCCTGCAAAGAGCGCATCTGCCTCAACAGGACAGGGCGAGTGGGAACTAAGGGTGCACCTCCCTGGATTTCCAAGCGGAGCTGCAGGAGCGATTACAAAAACAAGCTGGGCACGATACGCGGGGCAGCAAAATTGCTGTGGAAAGGCAGGCATGGGGTCCAGAGAGATACCTGGCTTCTTACCTTCCTCTGCCCGCTTCTAGCCTTCTTAGCTTCTTGGATTAATTTGCAACGTTATTGTTTTCTTGTTCTTTCGAATTAAATAATTTTTGGCGCAAGACCTCGAGGTTTTGGACTTGCTTCTGTGGGTGCTGTAACGCTTATCAAAGAATAAATGTTGCTCTTGCTAATATATCAATGATAATTTTTTTTTTCCTCCAGCTGGATGACTGATTATTACACTCTTCAAATCAATTCTTGTTTTTCTTTAATTGCTTCTGGTGCCCTTGGCATCCACAGGGTCTGCACTCCAGCCCAGGAGGATATCAGGGTAACTCAGCAATCTCCTCAGCTGCGGGAGAGCAGATTATTGATCCTGAAAGGCTGGTGGTTTGATTTGGGGCAGAGAGGCTGAGGAAAGCACCTGTCAGAAGAGTTTGCTGGGAGTAACTCATGTTACTCCCTGTGTTAACCCTACAAAGAGCCAGGGGCTCGTTTCCAAAAATGAAGATGTTAAATAGCCTCCGTAGCCAATGCTGGCACTATCCGACAGGAGACGAAGGAGGGGTAAATTCCTTAAAAAATAATCCTCGCGGTGTTAAATACTGTGGTTAAGCAGGCTGCCTAATTCTCCTCCTTGGTATTAAACTGTCCGGTTTGTCACTGGTTTCTGCCCTGCCCCGTGCACCCTCCTCTGCTGCAGCGAGGGGCTGGCTTCACACAACTCTGCTTCGGCAGCTGCCGCCGTGAGGCCGTGCCCTTATCTCTCAGCCTGCAGTTTATGCTCAGTCTCTTTATTTTCCTTCGTGCAATCATCAGACATTTCTGCCTTTCATCGTGATAAATACCAGACTGTTGAATCTCTGGGGCTGCCAAGAAACGCATCTCGGCGTAGAACAAATAGAGCTGCTATTTTATTTTTATTTTTTAATTCCTTCCTTTAGTTTAACATTTATTCCTGCTATTGTTGTCCTTAGAAGGATAAAATAGGGCTGCGTCTTGCTAGCGAGTTGCGCCAGATACACGAGATGAAAGAATAAAAAACAGGATGTACTGAAGGCTACGAAGACTTAATGTTAATGTTGAGAGAGCCAAGCAAAAGATGTGATAATGCACTGTTCATTATACAGGTGCACTGGTGCTCACAACAGGATAAAATTCGATTGACTCATCTGCAGGTCACGTTCCTTGTACAGCTCAGAATTGGCAGAGATTTTCTGCTGTCTGTGCTGCTCGTGCGCTGAAAGAGGAGCGCGTCAGTCACAGCCCTGCGCTCCAGCTCGAGGTTTCCACCATCACACTCTATCACACGGTATAAGGCAGAGAGGATCCTGGTCATCACATCTGAGGACATTTTTTCCGTTTCTACTTTTGAAAGGCCTTCTCTCTCCCCTCTGCTCAAAGACAGACGATGTGCAGAGAAGATAAGAGACGCGTGGCACCTGATAGACAGGTTGGTATGGCAAGCACTACCCAGGGTATTTGCTCTAGATCATTGCCTGATGCTGAGTGACCCTCTGAAGCGGTGACGCTTTGAGAGGCAAAACCCTCTCACGCAAGCGATCGCCGCCTGCTGCTGCATTTTCAGACAGCGGGACTCCGTGTTTCCTATTCTCCTCGATGCCCGTGTCCCCACGCAGCCACTATTCTTGAGACGCTTCTGCCACACAACCTGGCTAATAAAAAGCCTTGCGCTCCAGAGATTACATCGCTGAAGTACTTTTCTCTTTGCAGGTGGATTTGCTGTCTGAAGGTGCCTTCGCAGCCACCCACCCCCACTGTTATTTCCATTAAAAGGCTGGAAGCCTAATCCTGCATAATTACAGAGTCTAGAAGATCTGCAAATGAATTCTGATGGTAAAGAAAAAAAAAAAAGCAAGTATAGACAAGAAGACATAGAAGTCCTTGATGCAGGAAGCAAAGAGATTCAAGATGCAAAATTTCACTTAAATTCACTTGTGTTTGTTTAAATGCTTCTGGCCCCCAGAGACAGGGATCAGTAAGAGCCCACAACATCATTTTGGCTGCCTGGGTTTTCTTTCTGGGTGGCTCATCTGCAGGAAAGGCTCTGGAATGTGTAGCTCTGGGTACATCTGCTGGCTGGTCCCTCTCCTAGATGACAATTGCTTCCCTTTAGGATTTAATATATAAACTGTGAAAGAAAAACGTGGTCAGGAGCCTAACCAGAAGATGGAAGAAGAGGCTGGATGTGCACCAGGACTGAGCAAGAGGACGAGTCAAGATGGAAACCAGCACAAGGAGGTGGAGATGGGGGGCAGGGATGGAGGGGGACTGACATCCCTGTCCTCTCACAGCTGGGAGCAGCGCCACGAAAAGCCAAAATCCAGCACTGCTGACAAGCATGACAAGTGGAAAAGGCGAGTTCATGTGGTGAGGAATGAGGGAAAGGAGGGAGGCGATGAAAACCTTGAGGCAATGATAGGCAGGAGATGAAGATCAGAAGGGAAGAGGGCAAATGGTTGGCTCAAGGCGATTTCTGAATTTCGGGGTCAGTCAGCAGAGAAATCCCTCTTTTTGGACACAGAGGAGGGTCAGTGCCACACCCGGAGGGATCCGGTCCCTTTATCCCCTCCACAGAACAGCTCCCCCAGCCCATCAAGGCCACCGGTGCGAGGACAAAGCACGGGCCGTTGTTTGTACCAACATGTTCCCAAGCTCAGCAAAACGAAGAGATAAGCTGTGCAGCCAACAAACTCCGTGACCCGCACAGAAGCTCGACACTTCGTAACTCGTAGAGCTACAGCTTGTTTAACACAGAACTGCCATTGTCTCATGCCCCCAGGTTGGGTGCCAAAAAGGATCGTGGTGGCTTGACCTTGGCCGGGTGCCAGGTGCCCAACCAAGCTGCTCTCACTCCCCTCCTTGGCAGGACGGGGAGAAAATATGATTAAAAAAACCCTGCCTGGGTCAAGGTAAAGACAGTTTATAATAAAGCACAAAGGAAGGCTGTGCACAGAAGCAAAGGAAAACAAAGGAGTTATTTTCTGCTTCCCATCAGCGGGTGCAGAAGCCCGGGCAGAAGGAGAGGAGCGCTTGAGAAGTTTTTAGATGGTAAGAAAGTGGTAGGACGTGAGGATGGAGGAGAAATTAAATGAAATGGGGGAAAATGGAAATTTTGCATCTTGAAAGGTAGTGAAACCAAAAAAAGAAGGGGGAGAATATGATCATCCCAGTTACTTCTTTACACCCAGAACACAGCACCACATGGACGTAATGACTCTGCCGCGTCTTCCCTCACATCACTCACGACCTAACTTTAACTAGGGACAGTAAAATGACAAAAAAACCCGAACAAATTAAAAAAGGCAAAGAAATTACAAGGGCCTTTTGCTGCCTTTAGCGAATCCTGTGCTTCTGAGCAGCATCGCTGTTGGGTATTTAAATCACACACACGCTTTCCAGGCTTGCGATAAAATAAATAATTCAGGTAAGGTTGCAGACCTGTATGTCTTCTGAGCCTGTGTTAGCTTGTGAGCTTCAAAGCGTCGTCACGCGTCAGCTGAGTGGGAAATGCAGGAGCAAAGTTTTAGTCCTACCACAAAGTAGGCACCATCCATCTTCATCATCAATAGTTCTATGTTCATACCAGTAACGGGATGGAGAAAACTCTCCAGTGACAGCGAGTGCCACCAGAGAAACAAAAAATGAGTCACTTGTTTGCATTAAACTTTTTGGAGCTCGGTATCTTTGGAATCTTTTTTTTTTTCCTCTTTTCTTCTTCTTCTCTCATTTAGATGAAATGTATCGCTGAGCTCAAAAATCATGGAAATGGCCCAGAAGACAGGCTGGCAATGCAATTACAGCAGCTCTCTTTCCTTAATCAGCTTAAAACCCCCACTGATTGGCAAAATGGCCTCACAGCCCATTATTTGGTGGCCATTTACACTTCAAGGTCCCCATCGCCAATGAGAGAGAGAGGATACCTGAAACGTTCCTTTCTCATAATTAAAGCTTATGAGGCAGAGATTCATTTTTCCGGTGCCCTTTCTATCGATCGGTAACGCCACTTTCGAGGTTATAACTAATAATATTAGATTTTAATCAACTCGGATTTGGTCAGGGACGCTACTCTCAGCTAGAGGAATGAAGTTAACTGCTTCTTGCCTTTCTCCTATTTATATTTTAACTGCATTGTGCGAGAATAACGCAGCATCTTCATTCAGAGAGAATTAGTCATTTACTTTACGTAGAAATCTTCCGCAGGTAGTAATCTCACCCATATCCCATCAAGCAGGTAAGCACATACTGAAGTCTACAATTAAAATCCTTAATTAAATCCTTAAATTAAGCACCTACTTAAATGCTTTCCTAAAGAAGGATATAATCTCCAACATGCTTAAGATAAAGTACGTGTTTAAGTGCTTTATGGAACTTGTGCTGCAACTCAAGGTATATTTGCGAGGCAAAAGCTGCTACAAAAAACCTCCAGCAACTTGGCAGAGGGGGGAAGCCCGTGTGCATTTATCAACATAAACCACGCGTCGCCCGTGCTGACAGTTCGTACCTGGAACTTTACGAGGCGTAAAAGAAAAACCCAAACCCAACCATTTGGATGCGATGGTTGCCAGGCCAGTGGAACGCGACGAGCTGTGCCGGGACTCACGACTCGGCTGTGGGTTGGAGAAAGGATGCTCTCGGCTTGGATGCCTGGCTGGGTTTCGCACGGCTTCGCTGGGCTGATATCCAAAATTCGAGGCGGGCGTTTGGTCTCTGCGTTGACTTTGGAGGGGGAATACGAGGATGGGAGACAGAAAGAAGAAATCTTCCACTCCACCAAGCGCTGGAGCTGGCACGCCGCGGTGGGATGGAGAATTTATGGGGTAGACAAAACAGGCCTTGGAATTACAGCTGGGTCCTGGGTCAGAGAGAGAAGGGTTGAGTGCTCTGCCAGGGGGTCTGAAGGGGAGGAGCTGAAATATTTAAGTGAGTCTGCAAAGGCTCACCAGCTGAAAGTGGTGGTTGATTTTGGCTTGTTTCAGGGCAGGGTTCTGCCAGCTGGCGGCTGTTAAAGCTAACTTAGGTTGTGTGTGAAGCTGAGCTTTATTAAGCTCAGGTTGGAGCATTTTTGGTTGGGATCAGGGTGAGAGCTGATGTCCTGGGTGCACCTGAACTTCCTCCCCATTGAAAAATCCCCCAGTAACCCAGCTGGTAGCTGAGTCCAAAGCCTGGGCTCCAGAGATGTGACATTTGGTCCAAGGGACTGTCCAAGCTACGGTGGGATATTAGCTGGAGAGGTCTGGCACCACAGTAATCCAGTAAAAGGAGGAAAAGCGTGGTTTTTATTCAGAGAATAAGGAAACAGGGGCTTAATTCCCCAAATCTCCTGAGGCCAGTCCACAGGTGGGTCTGGCACTTACCCAGCTTCAGGTTAGCAGCATCCCGTCAGACAGGAGACACCTGGGCAAGCTCAGTCCTGGGCCAAAAAAAAGGGACAAAACACATCACCAGGCCACAGCCAAGTCCTTTCCCAGCAGGCTGGGCTTTGCTAGACCTGGCCAGCAGTCAAACACCCCTTCAGGACTCTGTGAATATCCTTTATTCCTGCCGGAAACAGCATGAAAAGAATATTCTGAGTTACAACTGCCACGGCATGCGCTACTGCGTCAGGTCGCAGCGTCGGTCAGTGTCCTGAGCGGCTGCTGCTGCCCAGTGACGCGCAGCTATTTGGTATTTTCTTTTCATTTCGTGGCCAGTGTGTGACTTTGAGCTTTATTTGCTGCCTGCTATCCAAAGCCAGCTCCAGGGACAAGGTTAATCATTTCCTCACGTACTTCCCGGCTGGAGTTCATCGCTCCGGCACCCAGGAGCAACACACGTAGTGATGAATTTAGCGCTGCGGAAAGGGAAGGATTATTTCCATATTTCAAATTTGGAGCTCAACTTAAAACAATTTCTCATTTTGGATCCGCAATTTGCAATGGCCGAGACTTTGGTTTTATTTCATTTGCAGCAAATATAAGATACTATAGAATAGTAAAGCATCATGAAATCAGAAAAGCCCGACTCTGTCAGCATATGGGTGTTTGCACCAGGGCATCCCAAATCCTTACGCTCCGGTGGGCACAGCTTGGAAGTGTAACACATTTAACATGGAATAACCCTGTAACATTTGAGTTTGTTAATCCTAACCCCAATATTTAAAAGAGAAACACGCACATCCGATATGACGCAAATCCGTTATTTTTTGTACCAACTTCTTTGCATGAAGAGGGAAAAAAAAAAATAAAATTCACAATTCAAACTCATTGCTTGACACCCTCTAGAGGCCTCCAGCCTGCCAAGGCTGCAGCTCATTTGAGGAGAATATTCCCACCTCAGTGCCAAATTCTCTTTAGCCGATGACCCCAGGAGGGCCAGCGACCCGCGTGCCGGTTTCGATAATGAGACGCGCACA
The DNA here is from genome assembly GCF_000703405.1 of Apaloderma vittatum. NCBI lineage: Eukaryota > Metazoa > Chordata > Aves > Trogoniformes > Trogonidae > Apaloderma > Apaloderma vittatum. Next base: position 9,008 of record NW_009724352.1, read on the forward strand.
AGCCCATAGGCACGAGCTTGGGGGAAAGAAAGTTTTGTGTCCTTGCGATGGGACAGGATCTGTGCAGGAAGGGCTGTTGGGTTCGAAGCCATCCTACGGAATCGGTCGCAAAATTATCTTGCTGCTTCAGGACCTGAAGGCATTTAGACCAAAGGCTGGGATCAGCCAGTGCCCAGCCTGCCCTCGCCAGCAGCTCCCGCTGGGCAAGATGGAGAAGCCGGTGATTATTAAATTATATCCTAATTAAAACCTGACTCTACTTTCATTCCTAAGGAGCAGTCACTGGGCCGTATGCAGAGAGGGGTGATGGTGCAGCAAGAAGTTACGAGTGGTTTAATTATACATGCAAACAACAAAAATGTGTTAGATAAACACAAACCCACTTTTACAGGGCCCCCTCTGGAGCATTACTCAGGTATACGAAGGCTCTCCTGCTTAATTAAATGTTTTATTTGGGTAAAAGATGGAGGCTTTCTGCAGTTAACAGCTGCCTTATTTTACAGGGTAGGTTTCACTATATTTTATTTTTTAAATGTGGGAATTTATCCCCTTAAAGGAGCACTACCATGATGAAACCTCTGCCTTTAAAACGCTTCAAAGATAAAGTGGTGCAATCCAAACGGAGGGCAATTTTAACCTTAATTTCCCCTTCCCAGCTGGACTGTTTGTCTTTTTTTTTTGGTAATTTGCTTTGCCAAAGTTGTACTCACCAGCTCTGCTTAGCTTTGGTCCCACTGAATGCTGTAGCAGGGGCTGCTGCAGTGATCCTGCTCAAACTTCGGAGGAATCTGCAATCATAGAACGGTTTGGGACGGAAGGGACCTTCGAAGGTGACGTGGTCCAACCCGCCCTGCAACCACCAGGGACATCTTCAACTACATCAGGTTGCTCAGAGCCCAACCTCGGAATGTTTGAGGAACGGGGCAGCTACCACCTCTCTGGGCAACCTGGTCCAATGTTTCATCACCCTCACCGTACACAAATTCTTCCTTAGATCTAGCCTAAATCGACCCTCTTTTAGTTGAAAACCATTACCCCTTGTCCAGTCCCTACTAAAAAGTCCGTCTGCCCCTAAAACATCTATCCAAGACTTGGCCTAAGGAGCTGCAACGATTTCCAGCCCATGTAAGAGGGCGGACGGATGGTTTTGGTGACCATGGACGGGTGGTTCTGGTGACCATGGACGGATGGTTTTGGTGACCATGGACGGATGGTTTTGGTGACCATGGACGGATGGTTTTGATGACCATGGATGGTTTTGATGACCATGGATGGGTGATTTTGGTGACCATGGACGGGTGATTTTGGTGACCATGGACAGGTGGTTTTGGTGACCATGGACGGGTGGTTTTGGTGGCCATGGATGGTTTTGGTGACCATGGACGGGTGATTCTGGTGACCATGGACGGGTGGTTTTGACGACCATGGATGGTTTTGGTGACCATGGACAGATGGTTTTGGTGACCATGGATGGTTTTGGTGACCATGGACGGATGGTTTTGATGACCATGGATGGATGGTTTTGGTGACCATGACCTTCACCAGCCCCTCTACACATTTTACTTACGGAGAGGAAACCCTTCCAGCCCCAGGTCGGGTTCGGTCCTTCTTCAAGCCCACATGATGAAGTTTTCCATTTCACAATTAAAAATAGCCACTTATATTATTATTATTTTTATTATTTTTTTAAAGCAGAAGCGATCCGGGCGCTTTCTCCCCCTCGCTTCTTCCCATCCGCAGCCGCGCCTCCGTCTCTAACGAGCTTCACGGTAACGAGCGTCCACCCAATTAAGCCAGCGGGAGGGTGCGTGGAGAGGAAGGGGCCAGGCTGGTCCTCATCTATAGCAGCGCTTTGTTTAAAGAAACGATTCCTAATATTCAATAAACGGCAGTTTTAATTTCTTCTTCATACATGATCTTAAAATGAGAGTTTTAATTTTTTTTATTTATTCCATAAACAATATAACAAAACTCAGCAAGTTAACAATATGACGTTTTCACCATACAGAGTCAGTCACAAATATTTAAAACCTTTGCAACAAGAACAACAAAACCCAAAATATTACAAGAATAATTTACAAGAGGATCTATAAAACAGCAAAGCGCTCACAAATTTTCCAGTTTCCTTTACACAATATCACTACAC
>NW_009724352.1:11238-11943 GCF_000703405.1 Apaloderma vittatum
TTTTAAAACCAGAAACTTTTAAGTATACATCCTTTTATTAACACCCGAAGGTGCAAAAAAAGGGAAACCTCACACATACAAACACTTCACAGCACTTTTCTAAGAAAAATATACACTTACAAAATATTTTACAAATTGGCACACTTAAAAATATACAAGATTTTGTAGGCGTCTTAGAGTGATCCTTAAGAATTATACTTCAATTGACTCTACAGAATATTTATAAAGCTTATTCTAAAAGAAAAAAGGCAAATCATTTCCAAACATGTTAAAATCGCAGTGTAAAATGTGGAACAGAAATGGATATGTTACATTCATAAAAAGGGCCATTTAATAGTTCTTCAATGCTCGGGGAAGGGGAGGGGAGGGGGTCGGGGAGGGGGAAATAGAAGTTTTCTTTAGCACCATAAAACAGGAGCAACTTCCTAACGAGGTGCCTCTAGTTCTATGGGAGGGAACTCAAGGAGCAGTACATTCACATCTCTGGAGGCAGCAGTCGGAACGCCCCGGCCGGCGCCGCGGGCAGCGGAACAGAGCAGCTCCTTGCATTTCTACCCTGCTTCCCACTGGGAGTAAGAGATAAAAAGGGAGTTTAACTGGTACCTTTCATTTTTTTTATTTTTTTTAAATTTTTTTTTTGGGGTGGGGGGCGCGTGTGTGGTTTAGTCGATGTTTTAAAGTCTTCCCTTTGTGCTTTTGAAATGG
>NW_009724352.1:12008-12218 GCF_000703405.1 Apaloderma vittatum
GTTCAAATGCTCAGTAAACGTGTCTGGCAACCCAAGCATCCTGCGAGAGGGAGGGCATCCTCCTGCTTTAGATCCCAATTCCCTTAGATGGCTGTTACTCCACTGTCATTAGTGTCACTTGTTTACCTGAGAAACAGATTTGAAAAGCCTTGCTTCTACCACAGACATTTAATTTTCTATTTTTTCCTTTTTTTTTCTTTTTTTTTTTTT
>NW_009724353.1:0-21431 GCF_000703405.1 Apaloderma vittatum
TTGTGGTGCACTTCTTTTTCCCCTTTCTTAAGTATGTTTTCACAGAGATGTTCCTCTTCTATCACTTTACTGACAGGCTCAGCCTTAGTCAGTGGTGGGTCTCTCTTTGGAGCCGGCTGGCATTGGCTCTAACAAACTCGGGAAGCTTCTAGCAGCTTCTTGCAGAAGCCACCCTGCAGCTCCCCACCCCAGCTGCCAAAATCCAGCCAGGCCAACCTAATACACCAGAGAAAGCTTCAGTGGGAACATGCTTTCACCCTGGTATCAGGGTGCAGGGTGTGCACTGCTCTCATGTCAACACTGTCTGGCAGCAGTGAACACACCTATGGGAGATGTGCTCAGGTAGAGGAACTCCTCCGTTTAGTGACAGAGCTCCAGGAGGAGTTGAGTAAGTTGAGGAGTGTCAGGAAGTGTGAGAGGCAGACAGACTATTGGAATCACATCCTACCTGCCCTGGGACAGGCCCAAGGGGGAGACAGGACACGTAATATGGTGGATTCTCTGTCCTCTCTCCATCTGACTTAAGAGACGGGGGCAATGACAGCAAGTTCCTGCCCAGAGAAGCAGATATATCTCCTCTGTGACTACCCTACCTCCCAGGTGTCCTTACATAACAGGTATGAGGTTCTGCAAGTGGAACCGAACAGTGATGAGGACAATGGGGCATCCACTTTGGAGAAGTATCAAAACTGCTCCCAAAAAGAAGAAAAAAAGGTGGATCTTTTTCACAGGAGACTCCCTTTCTAAAGGGAACAGAAGGACCAATATGCAGACTAGACCTGCTTCTTAGGGTATTCTGCTGCCTCCATGGTTACAGATGTGAAGGGAAAGCTTCCTACTCTGGTACAGCCCTCAACTTACTATTCATTATTTATTTTTCAAGTAGGCAGTGATGATATTTCAATAAGAAGTCCAAGGGTAATCAAACTAGACTTCAGGGCTTTGGGATGACTGGTTAAGGGATCAGGAGTACAGGAAAAGCCAGCAGATCAACACCTGACTCTGAGCCTGGTGTCACAGGCAGAATATTTTTTCAGCATGGGTCAGTTTGCACAGCACTAGGGCTGCTAGCAAGAGTTGGAGCACACTTACTTCAGAGGGAAAAGGATCTTTACACAGAAGTTATCAGGGCTCACTTAAAGCATTAAACTGGATTTGAAGAGGCAAAGCCATAAAACCAGGCTGGATACAAGCCTGGGGGTAGCCCACCAATATTTGAAGGATGGTGAGATCTTCCTGTAGAACAGGACCTAGGGACGTTGATTGACAACCAGCTGAACTTGAGTCAGTAGTGTGCCCACATGGCCAAGGCCAGTGGCTTCATGGCCTGTATCAGAAATAGTGTGACTAGGAGGACCAGTGAAGTGCAATCACTAAGTGATTGTACTTCTTACTGGTGAGGCCACATCTCAAATCCTGTGTTCAGTTTTGGGTCCCTCATTCCAAGAAGGATATTGAGGTACTAGAACATGTCCAAAAGAAGGGCAATAAAGCTGGTGAAGGGGCTTAAGAACAAGTCTTATGAGAAGTGGCTAAGGGAACTGTTTTGGTTTTTTTTATCCTGGAGAAAAGGAGGCTGAGGGAAGACCTAATCACTCTCTATAACTACCTGAAAGGAGGTTGTAGCGAGGTGAGAATCAGGCTCTTCTCCCATGAAACAATAGATAGAACAAGAGGAGATGGTCTCAAGTTGTGCTAGGCAAGGTTTAGACTAGATATTAGGAAGAGTAATACCACTGAAAGGATTGTTAAACATTGGAGCAGGCTGCCCTGCAAAGTGGTTGACCCACCATCCCTGGAGGTATTTAAAAGATGAGCAGATGTGGTGCTTCAGGTCATGGTTTAGTGGCCATCTTGTCAGTGTTAGGTTGGTGGTTGGACTTGATAAAGTTCATTTCCAATCTAAATGATTCTATGATTCTATAATTTTATGCTTCTATATTTTAAAAGTAAGAGCAGCATTTTTCTGAATTAAGTTTTTATGTGGTTTTGTCTAGCAGCTGTTCACATTTTGTTTTCCAATACATATAACAAAGTGAATGTAGAAATTTCCATTAGTAAATTCTATCTTCAGTTTTCCTTAAAGAAAATATATATAAATTAAAAATACCTTAAGCTTACTGAAGAAATAAATTAAAACTCTTCTAGTTTATTTTTAAAGCAGAATGAAGTACTATTTTAAGCTATTACTTGTTACTACTCAATAAACAAGAATAGCTATCTTATGTTCTCTGTATAGTAGCAGGAAACATTTCCAGAGACTGATTCCCACAGTAGATCTTTTGTATATTGCTTTCCACGTCTACATTAATGTGCGGAGGTGAGAACATGACTGCCTTATTCAAATCTAAGAATCCAGGCCTGCATTTTCACACAGATATTGCAAGTAACAAAAAAAATTTTCAGAAGAAATAAAATAAGCAGCCATGATCGAAACCTGCATTACATGTGGCTGTTCATGTGTGTTGAATACATCATGAGGTAAATTAAATCCTAATGAACTCATGAAGCATTTGTTTTTTATTGAGAAGCCATATCACCAAGTAGACCTGTTATGAAATACAAAGTACATATAGCAAACATATAAAATAGATTTTGCTTTGAACTAAAAAGGCAAGTGAACCTTTATGAAACTCTACTGATTTGTACACTTATTTCCTTTTTTTAATTACATTTTTTCCCCTTTTAATCGAAACCTAACACTCAAGAAAAATACTCTTCTGCACTAAGTCAATAGTAAGGTTGTGTTTTCAAAATCAAAACAGGACTGGGACATACTGGCAGTAGCGTTCCATGAATAACAGAACAGTTTAGTGCACAATATTTTGAAATCAGGTACATGTTTTCCTCTAACTATGCTGTTAATTCACAGTGAAAGAAAAACATTTCTTCATTTAATTTTTATGCAAGATGTGTAAAATGAATTGGCCTCTATGTGACATTTGAATACAAGCTAAGTTACTGTTTTTGTAAGAAGAAAATCCACTGCTTAAGAAACTCTCAATAGTTCCTTATATCAAAACAGAAAGGATGAATACATGCCTTTCAGTTTATGACATATTACTCATAAGTATTTGGCAGGTCTTTCAGAATAATAGAAACAGCAACACCACCACTAAATTACTTCCTCAAGTATCTTGTTCACAAGCATTGCTAATCGTGAAAATGTTTTACCAAGTGAATATAAGCTTATTAATCCTACTCCAGATGGCTATTAAACAAAGATCTCATTCATTGCCGGAAAAGAAGATCTTAAAGCACAGGATACTTTTGACTGAGTCTTTGCTTTCCTAAGCGTTACTAACTCACCAGATCCCCATCTATAAGACTGTCTTCCTCCTGTCTTTTATCTTTACCGTGAGATTACATGATTAAAGATGAATCATTATAAACACAAAAACCAGTGAGAGTTAGAAAAATAAGGACAGACAGAGAAGTCCCAGTAATCTGTGTGTCTTGGAGAATGGGGAGGATCTTGACCTGGCTGCTTCCAGGGCCACCAGAGAGAAATAGGAACTATTCCTACTGCTATCAGGCAGCCCACCAAGAATCCCAAGAGGAATTACCCAAAGAAAATGTCCCTTTAAAAAAATCACCTTGCAGTCTGGAAGTATTACTGTCTACAGGAGAATAGGAATAAGGGAAAAAAGCATTTAGGGAGTGTGTAAAACTAATTAGGGAATGTTTTTAAGAAGACTGCAGGAATGTGAGAAACATGAGGTTTTTACAAGAGGGCAGGGAAGGAGAAGAATCAAGGTGCATCAACGCTGAAAAAACATGGGAAAACAGAAGAAATGATAGACACAGTGGGTCATGCATAAATGGGTTGCTCAGCGTGTTTTGTGACTATGACCTCTGCTTGATCACAATAGTATATTGTGGCTTAAGCTGGTAGACTAAGCACCACAGTCCCTTTCCCCTCACCCCTCAGTGCGATGTGGGAGAGAACAGAAACTGTAAAAGTGAGACAACTTGTATGTTGAGATAAAAATATTTTAATGGGTAGATCAAAAGCTGCACATCCAAGTAAAGTAAAATAGGAAATACGTTCACTACTTTGAATAGACAGGCAAGGGTTCAGACATCTCCAGGAGGTCAGGACTTTGCCACATGTGATGATTACTTGGGAAGATAGATGACTTAACTCCAATTACCTTCCTCTTTCTCCTTCTTCCCCATATTTTTATTGCTGAGTATATTGTCATAGAGCATGGAATATCCCTTTAGTTAGTTGGAGTCAGCTGTCCCAGCTGCGTCCCTTCCCAACCACTTGCCCACCCATAGCCTACTGTCTGACAGGGCCGTGAAAGAAGCAGACTTTTTCAGACTCTTCTCCCAAGTGAAAAAGGATGGATCAACAGGAAGTAGTATTGGGTTGTATCAGGAGAAGTTTAGATGAGATATTAGGAAAAATTTCTTCACTGAAAGAGTTGTTAAGCATTGGAACAGGCTGCCCTGGTGGCTACCATCCCTGGAGGTATCTTAAAGACACGTAGATCATGTGCTAAGGGCCATAATTTAGTGGTAGACCTAACATTGCTATGTTAATAGTTGGACTCAGTGATCTTAAAAGTCTTTTCCAAATGAAACAATTCTGATTCTATGATTCTATGATTCTATGAATGTGATGCTCTGTAAGCATTGCTCAGTAATAACAAAAAATTGAGTGTTATCAACTCTATTTTAGACAAAAATACAAACCAGATCACCATACATTGTACTGTGAAAAAAAACAAAAAAAAACCAAACAAAAAAACCCCCCAAACCAGAAAACCTTCATTCTAGTCAAAATCAATATAATGGGCATGAGTGGAATTCTCAGTGCCTTAACAACTGGTGAAGAGACCAAGGGGCCTATAGGTCTAGATGTGAGCCATATGGGCTGTATGTCTCCCTAAGGAATATCAGCCATGTTCTTGTGTACGTATGTAATTAATTAATGAGTTTCAAGCCAGAGTAGCTAGAAAATAGCTGACAAGAAGGTCTAGGGGCAAGATTCTGAAGAGATCGTAAGTCTGAGAACTTGATGGGAATGGGACTGTGTATCTTGGGGCCTAGAGCATTTCAATGCCAGCAATTTTTGGACATCTTGAACCAGTTACTGGGTAGAATGAGTATCTACAGTTTACATTGTATATAGGCATGTATACATGTATATGGATAGGTATTCTCTCAGTGGACTTCAACCTTTATCAGTAGAGAGGAGAAAGGAAACAGCTCATTCGTTCTTGTTTGAGTGATGTATTTTCCGTCTCTGTTAATCCACCTGGCTGGTCATGTGTACATGCATTGTGTGTGCATTCATGCATGTGTGCCTATCAGAAATTCGTGCTTATCCTTGCCACTGGCTGGGCCAGAGGACACAGAACCACAGTAGCTTCATACTCATCAATCTACTGGATTCAGTAATCTTTAATATTTATACTACTGATGCCGTCAAGCCCCTTCTTTTAACATATCCTTCTCGTTACTACCTCACTTTTGACTGCAGTGGAAAATGAAGAATATGATAAACCATATGACTGACTCAAGGATTTTTATTCTGTGCGCACTAAGATTTCTAAATTAAATCTACAAAAGCAGATTATGAGTGAAATACTATCTAGTTCTTTCATTTTTAGGACATAAAACCCGGCTAGAAATTTAATTTTATGTCTAGAAATGGCACATTTTCTTTCTGCCCCCAAATAAAATGATATTGTGAGAAACCTCACAACAGGATTTTTCTCATGTCCGCAGAATGCCGTCTCCCCCTAGAAAGTCTCTAAACAGTGAAGCTGTGCTGCAGAGAGTTTATTGCCTCTGGCTTGCCCATGTTCCCTGCTGGGATCCAGTGACACGAACTGGAAGAGGATGAATGAATTGGGAACAATGATGATGTACTCCTGGTGAGTTCATTCATAGACAGAGCACAGCAATCAAATCATTCTTTTTCAGGCATAACAAGGAATAACAAATGAGTTAGAAGTTGTAAGGATGTTTTCTATACATCTTTCCTTTGGGTAAACACCGTCGCATTTCCACAAAAGACAGAAATAGGAAAAGGTATTATCTCATAATGCTGCACTGCACAGGATCTTATCAGATTATTAGGGTTACAGAAATCAAACTGATTATTCATATCCGTTCAACAAAGGAGGCAAATGTCTCCAATGAAGAGCTATCTATCATCCCCTTCTTTTCTTCTAAATTAATGTTTTAATGATTTTCAGAAAGACTGAACAAATTAGCAATATTCATCTACTGGGCTTCACTAAAGATAACATACTTGCCATTCTAGCATTGTTCCTTTGGGGAGGAAAGACAGACTATGTACATCTGCATACTAAAATTACATTTACTTATACTTGATAGCATTATAAAAGGTCTTTGACATGAGGAGTGTTGCTGAGAAGTAAATTACCCTTAGTTATTTTAATTAAATCTTCAATGACACTAAGAAATCACCTCAAAGGAAAATATTTGGAAAGCACTCAAAAAGACATTATAATCTGAAATCCGTTGCTTTTGCAGAATGGAAGACTCAAAAGCTTTCTCAGGAATATCCCTTGTTTTTTAACTTTGGCACTTGGCATATGTTTCAGTAGAAGAATATGTTGTTAACTGCGGTAGTAATAGGATTAGTCCAAATATTGCAAATAATGCACAATGCTTTGTGGTACAAAGAAAGAAAAACTCTACCTGGACTAATGATGAATGATACTTTTATCTACTCTAAATTCTAGCTCACTTCCTGAAAGAATTCTTACAGCAGTCAGCCAATGTTTTATTCAGAGTATTGGGAGAGACTTTTTAAAAAGTGGAGTTGTTTTAATGTCTGAATGTTGAATTAGGGTAGTAAATCAACAACATCCAGGATCAAATTATTTCAAGGACCTTCTTTACCTACATGACAGCTGCCTGGCCAGGAAAGAGCACTGTAGATTTCACTGGGTTGTTGAGCATAATAGTACTGAACCTTCTAACTCATTAGTCCCAACTATATAAGCAGCGAATAAGTAATGTAGTTTTTAATTTGTAAAGAACCTATTCACACAGTTTTTAGTACAATTTGCCCCGAAACACCCAGAGTAGGAGTTGTATAATGTTAGTAGAAGTCAAAGAATTTTTAATTTTTATTAAGAGGAAAATGCTATAAGAAATGAGGAGGGATATAGAATCAATGTGTTTCTCAAATGCCTGAGCTAATGAAGAGCTTTATTAAATCAGTATTTAACAAGAAAAATAAATTAGGAAGGTATACATCATTCCAAAGCAATAAAGACTTTGTCAATATAACGTTTGATAAGAAGTTGTTGAGGGAGTGTAATACTCTTAAACGAAGCATGCTACCTACAAGTTGTCCTGTTTTTCCTGTGTTCCTTCATTTCAAATGCTATCAAGCCACTACCAATTATTTCTGAAAATCGTAGGGTGGTGAAGAGAAGCGTCTTGCTTTCTGGAGGAAAATCATAGGTTTGTAATTTTTGTTACTGACATTTCTCAGCGGGTCAACTTGATGAAAAGTAATGCAATGTGTGTCAGCAATGAGTGCACTTTGTGTTTCAGTGTGCAACAGCTACAAGTGTCCCTGTATCCTAATGTGCAACAGCTACAAGTGCAGCTATGCACAGACTACTTGCCTACTAACTCAAAGGAAAAAGAGTATGGTGGGCTAGGAATGCACAAAAGAAATTGAAGTTTCAAGAAATATTTTGGATATATCAAAATCATAACCATTGATTATTTGGACTTGTGATTCATGAAGCTATGTGTAAGGAGAGTAAAGCAATCCTTTATCGGTTCTTGCTGTACAGAAAAAGCGGAAGAGCCACACTTTCACTATAAAAGATGATAGCTTTGAGTTCAGACTACTTTGGATGAGACATCTTGAGATTCAGGTGCTGAGTGAGGTAAGAAATGTGCTTCATCTGAGGAAAATCTCATCTTGGAGCTAATTTTTTATATATAAAAAGTAGATATATAGTGAGACAGACAGCAGTACAATTAATGAGTATTCATAGCTGAACTGTGCCAGTCATTTGACTGTTCTGGTTATTCTAGTCTGTCTAACTTTCTACTATTTCAATTTTTATTAGCCCTTGAGTCTGCATCACAGAATTTTAGACTATGAACCCTGCAACAAATTCTGATTTAATTCAGTACATAACATGGCTGGGTGGAGGGCAGATTGGGAGCAGCCCTGAGGAGAATGACTTGGGCATGTTAGTGGATCAACATGAACCGGCAGTATGCACTTGCAGCCCAAAAAGCAAACCATGTCCCGGGCTGCATCAAGAGATGTGTGACCAGCAGGTCGAGGGAGGTCATTCTCCCCCTTTGCTTTGGTGAGGCCCCACCTGGAGTAATGCATTCTGGAGGTCACAGCACACACACAAAAAAAAAGACACAGATCTGCTGGAGAGGGTCCAGAGGAGGGCCACGAAGACGATTAGAAGGCTGGAGCACCTCTGCTATGAAGACAGGCTGAGGGAGCTGGGGTTATTCAGATAAGAGAAGAGAAGGCTTCGGGGTGATCTAATAACAGCCTTCCAATACATGAAGGGGGCCTACAGGAAAGCTGAAGAAAGGCTTTTTACAGAGGTCTGCAGTGATAGGACAAAGGGCAATGGTCTGAAACTGAAAGAGCGTAGATTTAGATTAGATATTAGAAAGAAATTCTTCACCATGAGGGTGCTGAAGCACTGGAACAGGAAGTTGTGGATGCCCCTTCCCTGGAGGTGTTCAAGGCCAGGTTAGTTGGGGCTTTGAGCAACCTGGTCTAGTGTGAGAGAGGTGTTCCTGCTCTCAGCAGGGAGGTTGGAACTAGATAATCTTCAAGGTCCCTTCCAACCTTAACCATTCTATGATTCTATGATAATACTATAGAAATTAATCATAATTCTAGAGTGAGTGAGGTTGTTTCCAACACTGCCTCTACCTCTAGTTGTCATGAATTCTAAAGAAAGAACTCCACGTAGCTTAAGATTTAACTGTAGAAAGAGAGGGAAAAAGAAATTATTAAAGAAATTGAATAAATAAATGTCTGTAGCAGAATCAGGTTTAGAAGTGGTTGGGTTTAGAGTTTCTTATGAATGTGCATTCTAATTTTTTTTCAGGACACAGTGTTGAAAAAGAAAGAAAGAGAAAGATTTGAAGTTTGCAGAATTTTTGTTTGCTGAGCAGTCACCACTCCTTACAAAATGTAAAAGAATAGTACTTACAGCAATATAAAATTTTAAATATTATTGAAATAAAAAGATGTGTAGACAAGTAGAAGTACTTAAGAGGTAATCATTGAATCCTTCCCTGCAGTGATCCTAACCAGAAGCCTATTGCTCATCAAGCAGTTAGTGATCCATAATACAACTAAGCTGGTTAGGCACAGGCACATGCTGCATTGTTCTTATCTTCTGGCCAGTGGATGAACTCAGCTGGCTGCAACAGAGGAGGCTGTATGTGACTCCCACCTGGCATCTCTCTGCTATGCCACCTGCATGTCTCATCTTATCTTGAAGTGAAGCAGCAAATCTTCATATTATATCATTTTGCTTGACAGTAAAAATACTGAATAGAATCATTTACTTCTAAAAACACCCTATAAAAGCTTTAGAGGCTAAAATTGTCTTGAACCTCTCCCTGGATGCTGTCTGTTTTGCATGCTATGCCCTGATTGGGATTGATCTGATGTTGCACAACTCAGGGTTCCCAGTATCTGAAGGGATGTAAAACTATCTATGCTATCCCTTTTTCTGCTATCTCTTATAAATTGTGTTTAAATAAATACTTATAAGGTCTAAGTGTCTTTCTTATTGGGATCCATAAGAAGCACTTGAACCATGACATTGCAGTTCCAACTAACTTTAGACACCTATAAATACCTAGCCAACAGAAAAGGACATTTCCAGAAGAAAACTAAGATTTTAGATGAGCTAGATTGGTCTAAAACAACGCCAGTTATAACCAATAGAATTCTAAGGAATATGTGTCATTATAGGTATAAAACATCTAGCATTTTTATTGGTGGTGAGATTCAGATATGCATCTAAACTTATGTGACATGGGAGCTAAGGATGCATTTCAGTTATAGAGAAACACATGGATAACAACATTTTGTGTGGTTTAAGATATACTTCTGGACCTCCAGCTTCTATTTTAGATTCCTTTACTAGATTTATCTAAATATACTGCTGAAATAAATGCAACTGTATGTAAAGAACAGAATAATCAAAATGGATATTATTTATTTGTTAATGTGTTTGCTTTTGCTTCAGTGAGTTTGCTTGGTGCACCTTAAAAGACATTTTGTTGTTCTGTTGGTTTTTTTAACTGCAGTCATCCTAGTGTTCACTGGTTTCTGGAAACACACAGAATACACTACATTACTGCGTAACTGGAATATCTAGATTTAACCTTGCAACAGCAGTGAGAATCTAGCATATTTGAAGCTTAAGCAGATTAACTAAGTAAAATAAAATCCCAGTGATCTTTCAGGGCTATCATAGAAGCTGAATGCTGACTGTCTGTGCAGCTGTGTCAACCCAGTGTTTGCTACCTGCCTTGACATTTCTAAGCCCTTCAGCTTTATTCCATTATGTATTAAATATGAATTACTAACAGAGTAATGTTGATCTAACAGAATTAAATACTTTTCTTTCATGATTTAATAGAGAACACCTCACTGACACATAAACTAGTCCATCTTCTAATTTCTGCCATCAGTTTTACTTCCTTATTTTTCAGAGATTATCAAATATTTAAATTCATATTCATAATATAAAATTATATATTATAAATTTTGCTGTAGGTGAAACTTCTAGAACTAGCTAAGTGTCTTTTAAGGGGAAAATTGTATGAAATTCCTAGTATAATGCGTATTTTGAAAAAGGCTCACCTAAGAAGAAAAAGATTGTGTTCCAAATAGGAGTTACAAGTTGTCTGAAAGAGAAAACAGTAATTTTTTTTTTTAAATGTAACAAAAGACTACACAGTGTAAAATGAAATTAAATCTTACTTTTCTCTATTTTTTTAGCACAGACTTTCATGTGGTTTAGAGTTCAATGTGATCATAAGCCACATATTTACTTCCTTTCCTAAGGTAACTTTTCATTACACTGGGTACCTCAGAACATTAAACAAAATGTTAAATATCAATTTAATACACATTACTAGTATTGCACCTGACATCAAAGGTTACATTATTGACACTGATTTAAATAAATTTCATATTTGAAGGATGCTGTTATGAGTTATTTGTTGCTGGATATGTGAAGAATATGTTAGCCCAGTGTTACATTTTGAAGTTGTTCTAGTATTTATATTAGATAAAAGTAGAATAAATAAGGTACAGAAGCTCTCATAACTCAAAGGGAATATACATAATTTTAAAATAACTAGGTTCAGAGAAATAGAATTATCTCACCAAGTCGGATGTAAAAGTAGAGTAAATGACGCATGGTGCATGTATTTAAACAAGCAGATAAATCGTAAATATTACAAAAGTTTCACAATAGAATAATATTTTTCATCCATCCTTAAAACTTGTTATCTTCAAAAGGTTTTAAAAATATTAATGATTGAAGCTTGGTATTGTGAATGAGTATATAGACTCTTCTACTCTGTAATTTAAGAAATTATTAAAATACTGAGAATCCCATCCTAAACTTCCAGCCAAGACTGTTTCAGCAAGTACTGAAATTAATTAGTCTATTCTTACGCTTAAAACTAAATATATTTTTAATTGCTAGTGAGGTGATGGATCTCTTATAAGCAGTAAGATTGTGTAAATACCTAGTGAAAACATGACCCCTGCTTTTGAACACAAAAAGTTTTCCTCCACAGTATAATTCCAACAGCAAGAACAAAAAAAGGAAACGTGGTTTTGGTATACATTTTGATATGACCTGAGCCATTATCCTGGCATAGTGTAACGGTTCAGCCATCTTATCTTCTGTCAGAGATCAAAAGAAACAAGTACCAATAAAGTCTTGTGATCTTTCACAGATAATAAAGTATAACATCCGGAATTAACGGCTCTGTTAACCTATACTTCAAATAATCCTGGGTTGTCATTTCAACCAGGAGTACCAGAAATGATATTTCACTGCATTATGATAAATTGAACAGGTGCTTGCAACTGGAAATGATAAACACGGAGTTCTACAACAGTGTTTCTGAAATCTGAAATGGATTTCCCATCTGTTCCAGTTGGAAGTCTGAAATATTATTATGATTTTTTTCTTACATTTGAATGACTAAGGGGTTGAAGGTTTGCTACTTTTTTCCTTAACATTTCCACAATGAAGTGTTAAAGTCATTAATATTGTGACTCCAGTTCTAGCACTTAGCAATAATTCCAATTTATCACCATTTTATTACTATTTAAACACCACTGTATTGTTCATAATAATTATTTAAATTAATCTTAAGTATCGAAGACATACTTTTCCAACTAGTAGTTATATATTTAGTTTGTCGTAGAGGAACACTGATAGCATTTCCAAGCTCAAACAAGGTAACTGCATGAAGAGAAAAGTAACTATACCAATCGAAAAGTATGTTCTTGCTGGTGTGTTGTAGAAGAATGTCTTACATTTTGTAATATTGATTAGTTCTGTATACTATTTTTTTCTCACACATTTAAGGGACTGAAAAAACAAGGACTTAATTACCTATTCTGTGAGGAGTGGTGTGTTTCAACCCTGGTAGGCAGCTAATCATTACACAGCTGCTTGCTAACATCCTTCTCTGGGATGGGGAAGTGAATAGGTAGGGTAAAAGTGAAACAAGACATGGGTTGAAGTATAGCCTTTTTAAGAGGTTAAAGCAAAAGCTGTGCATGTCAGCAAAGCAAAGGAATTAATTCAATGCTTCCCATTGGCAGGCATGTGTTTAGACATTTCCAGGCAAAGGAGGACCTGGGAAGACAAATGTCAAAACTCCAAATGTCTCCTGCTTCCACTTTCTTCCCTCCTAGCTTTTAATGCTGAGCATAACATTATTAGGGAACTCCTTGAAAGGCAGTCCAGCACAGAGCCACAAAGATGACGAAGGGAGGGGAACATCTCCCTTATGAGGAAAGGCTGAGGGAGCTGAGTCTCTTTAGCTTGGAGAGGAGGAGACTGTTTATAAATATGTAAAGGGTGAGTGTCAGGAAGATGGAGCCAGACTCTTCTCATTGATGTCCTATGATAGGACAAGGGGCGAAGTCACAAGTTGGAGCACAAGAGATTACACGTAAACATAAAGAAATGCTTTTCACTGTGAGGGTGACAAAGCACTGGAACAGGCTGCCCAGAGAGGTCGTGGTCTCCTCCGGAGACATTCAAACTCTGCCTGGAGGTGTTCCTGTGTGGCCTACTGTAGGTGATCCTGTTCTGGCAGGGGGGTTGGACTTGATGATCTTTCGAGGTCCCTTCTAACCTCTAACATTCTGTGATTTTCTGATGTAATATGGAATTTGGGTCAACTGACTGGTCACTTGGGGTCAGCTGTCCCAGCTGTGTTCCTTCCCAACTTCTTGGCCAGTCCCAGCTTCTTGCTGCCTCACCACATGGGAGGCATGAGAAACAAAAAGACCTCGATGTTGTGCAAAAACTCTTGAAAAATAACTAAAATACTGGTGTATCATCAACACTGTTTTCATCACATATCCAAAACATAGCGCTACCCATGTGACTATGATGAAAAGTAACTCTACCCCAACCAAAACCCCTAATGAAGCTCTATGACAAACAACATATATTTGACATCCAAGCTAACCGTCTTGCATTAAGTAGGTGTGTTTGAGTAATAAGCACAGGAAAAGCACAGGGAATCAAGGATGACATTGTCACTTTACATGTTTTCACCACTGTGTAAAATGGACATCAATTTTATGACACTAGCTGAACAAGAATATTGTAAGGGCCTCACTATGTGCTGGGTTCTTCCTTCACATGTATTTTTCAGACTAGAGCAGTTATTACCTGTATTTGTTATGGACATAAAATAATTGACAGCTCTGTGGGGAATGTGAGGCTCAGCTGTAGTATTTTGCCTTTGGCTACTTCTTAGAGCTACATACATGGTGGTCCTCACGGAACATCTGAGATTGACATCTAGTTACCTCAAATAAAAATATGAAAGTAGGTAAAAAATATTATAAAAGATATATTCAATACTGAGTAATTTCACTTCTTTTTTTACCCCCTTTTTATTTGTGAATCTCAGGCTTAACCAAATTTGTGATTATTTCCTCCATGTTTGAACTATAGTATCTGAATTGAAGTTTTATCCATCCTGTTACAAGAAGGGCAGATTAATATCTTCTCGTTTACTATGAAGATGACAATTTAACAATTACTTACATAGTCAATGTGAATTCTTCACCAGATGGTACAGCACAAAGCAAATCCATTTTATGGATATTAAGCTCAATTCTTCACTGTATCAGCCTCAATATTCTATGCATCACTGACAAAAACTAATTTTACAACAAAACTGACTGTAAAACAAGATTTGAATTCTAAAGATCAAAGCATAGATCTTTCTTTCTTTCTTTCTTTCTTTCTTTCTTCCTTTCTTTTTCTTTCTTTCTTTCTTTCTTCCTTTCTCTTGCTTCTTACTTTCCTCATAAGAGATACTTCAAACTCTTTATGTGTTGTTAGTCTGTGGATTCTTCTTTTTCTTCATTTCATATACAGTTTTGTCAATTCATACTATTTGAGAGTTCGCATATCAGAAAAAAACAGAAGCAAGGAAAATGTTTTAAAGTAATTAGAACAGAGATAAAGCCTGACCAGCTGTACAGAAATCCTCAATTTGCTTTGTTTTTTTCAATTGTGCTATCACCTTTAGACACTACATTACAACAAATATGTTGCTGCTAAATCTAGGCAGATGGTCAATATATATATTTTGCTAGAATCTTAGATGGCCTTAGTCTTCTGAAACAGTTGCTAATAAATATAACAAAAACTCAGCATTTTTTCCCTCCCACACCTTTTCCTGATGTATTACATCGACATCTTTCAAAATTGTTATGTAAAATAGAATAAAATAGGTCAGGTGCTGAATGCTTCGTTTTTAAAATGATTGTTAGTTGCACCATTATAATATTGCTGTATCAAGAAGAGGAACTGCAAATTTACTACAAATTACTCACGCTATTTTCAATTTTTAGTAGCACATTATTACAGAATAATTTGTGATAACTGATTCACATAAGTTACAAAATTATTCTGTCTTTTTGAATGTCTAACTTTACTAATGCTGTTTGTCATTAATTGATTTTGCTGAATAATTCAGATGTAAAGGGAATCGTCTCAGGTTCGAGCTAGCTTTTTTCAAAGCAGCTTATTTTTACCTTACTTCAGGAAACCATGATGCAGTTGCAGAAATATTTTTGTTGCATTAATTCTTCTTGAAAGTCACAAAATGCTTCCTCTGTTTCTCAAATAGAGACTGAAGTAGTCACAGTGTAACGTTGTTAAGGGAAGGACATGAAGGGACTGATTCTCAGATATGGCAAATTGGCAAGTCTTGATTACTCGCTGTCAAGACATTTCAAACCAGAGAGTCTTGTCAGTAGCTATACTTAATATTCTGCTTCAATAAGTCATACCTTTACTTTTAGATAAAGTTTGACAAGGAAAAAAAAAAGTTTATCGTGAAGCAGTCACCCTTCCTTTATTAGGAAGAATTTGTGATACTAAGTTGCAGTGGGTTTACCCCAACCAATATCCAAATATCCACGCAGCTATTCACTCAATCCCCTCTCCTGCAGAATGAGCAAAAAATAGAATGAAGGTAAGAAGACTCAAGAATTGAGATAAAGACAGTTTAATAGGAAAAGCTATAGTTGTACACTTCATAGAACGAAGGATTTTATTCCCTACTTCCCATCCTCAGGCAGATGTTTAATCGTTTCATGGAAAGCAAAGTCTCAGCAAGCTAACAGTTGCTTGAGAAAATAAAAGATGTAACCATGAATATTTCCCCTTCCTTCTCCTTTTCCCCAGCTTTTATTTCTGAGCATGATGTTATGTGGGTTATTCCTTTGGTCAGCTGGGGTCCCATCCTCTTCCAACCACCAACATACTCGCTGGTGGGAGAGGAAATGAATGGGGATAGACAAATGGAGTAGGAAAAAGAAGGCTAGGTGCTGTGGAAACATTGCTCACCTATAGTCAACACATTTGTGTGCTATCATAGAATCATAGAATGGCTACTATCAACACTGTTCTAGTCACAAATCCAAAACTCATCACCCTGCAGGTTTCTATGAAGACAATTAACTCCACCCCAGCTAGATCCAGTACATAAGCAAACACAGTCTGCCAAATGTATCGTATCATAAAACATGTCCCCAGATCTGAGGCATTGTCCTTATACAAACTGTAAAAATAAAAGAGATAAGGCATCTAAGCATATATGCATTCTGTATGACTACATCATATGAGGAGTGGCTGAGGGAACCGGGATTGTTTAGTCTGGTGAAAAGGAGGCTCAGGGGAGACGTTATCACTCTTCACAACTACCTGAAAAGATGTTGTAGAAAGGTTAGAGTCAGTCTTTTCTCTCGAGTAACGAGTAATAGGATCAGAAGAAATGGCCTCAAGCTGCCCCAGAGGAGTTTTAGATTAGACATTAGAAAAAATTTCTTCACTGAAAGGGTTGTCAAGCATTGGGAACCAGGGAAGTGGTTGACCCACCATGTCCGGAGGTATTTAAAAGACGTGTATATATGGTGCTTAGGGACATGATTTAGTGGTGGACCTAGCATTGCTAGGTTAATTCTTGATCTTGAAGTTCTTTTCCAACCTAAATGATTCTGTGATTCTATGATTACTAATCACAGATCAGTACATGTGTTTATGTAATCCTTGATATAATCACTTTATTTTCCCAGCACAATTAATACATTTTAAATATTCTCGTTAGGGATATATGTACAAAACATTAATGTTTGAGCGTTACAGTCAGATTTTCCATTGCTCCTTGCATTCTAATCTATTTGATGCTGGATTTGGCTCCTTTGAACTGACTAGAATAATATAAAGAAATTAATACTAGCACTTGTCTTAATTAATTTTAGAAAACTAAATGCCCATTCAATATCTTACGATGAAATTTATTGTTCCTAAAAATGTCTGTTTCTCTCTTCTCCCCATTTACAGTAAGTACACATAATTTGACTGGATCAGGCTTAGATTTTAACCTTTAAAACTTTACATTTGTGCAGTTGAATTCTACTGTATGTTTCTCTTTGCAAGACACCTTGGTGTCTCCTTTATGTCTTACTATCAAATAAGTACCATAAATATCAAATTCTGGTAATCCACGTTGCACACTGGTACATAACTAATTATTTCTAGATGCCTTAATTATTTAAACTCCTCCAATATTTTAAAATTTAAGCTTTGTTCCCAATCTAGGGCTGGTTTTTTTTCCCTCCAGGTGAGTAATTATGAGAATTAATAGGTATTCCAGGAAAGCACCTAGAATGCATTTTTCAAGTTCTGTATAACACTTGAGACATAGAGGAGGACCATGGCAGTCTTGTACTATATGAGAAGCTCTCCAAGATGCTGTCACATGATTATTATAAATCTCTCTCAGCTTATTATTTCTTTCATCTGCAAGCACATCTTGTAGTATGGGTTCATTTGTGGCAACAGCCTACATTTATTGACATGTTTCTCATCTTCCTCACTATCATACAGGGATCTTCTTCCATTATGTTAAATGGAGAATTACTTCTGTTGCATAGATATGTCTATGTTTTTCCAGCAATAGAAAAGAATCAAACAGTTGCCAGAACACAGCCTTGTTGTTGCAGTCTGCAATAAGGTACTTGGGTTTCTTGGTGTTGATAAGGACAGGTGATAGTAATCAGGGACAGGATGTTTGGCTTTGGTCCAGTATCCCAGAAAATACATGGTACAATCTGCTCTCTGTTTTCAGTGACCTGTTTCTTAAGCATCATATGTGGAAGTCTGCAGAGAGCTGTTGTACAGCTAAGGCCTTTCAAAATGAGTTGTTACTGTAATGATGAAGGAGTGTTATGCACAAGTGAGAGAAAGTACAAGTTTGTGTTGGTGTTCTGGTTCAGTGGGAAGAAGAATATGGCATCTGATTATCCCAAGGCTTTTAATCATAATATGCAGATTTGAACTTCAAATGTGTGAACTGTCCTCTAGAAATATCAAAAAAACCAAGTGAGCGTGTCCTTATTTGCTGAATTGAGGTCTTAATTACCATGCAATTGCTACAACTGTATTTTTAAAAAATATACAACAAAACATTTCCCTGTGACATTTAACTCAGAAGTAGGACAATGACTTAGATATCTTAAGGTCCAATTGAAATGTAGAGGCTTAAATGTGATACCACAGTAACTTCCTGTTATTACCAAAACCTCCTGAGAATCTTGGAAAATATAGCCTTTAATATTGAATTAGAAATGTATGTATATTAAAAAGGCAGAGCTTATAATTTTGCATCCATTTAGTACATGGTTAATCACCATTACTCAACTTGTAACTATCTAATTTTATCCCCACTAGATTATACTTGTGCCACTACTGCCCCATTTAAGGAACATCGTCACTATCATTAGAGTGAATCACAGTTACCTAGGAGATGACTCTACAAAACCATCTTCCTGGTGCAGCTTCTCCAATGAAGCAAAGTACACTGTAATAATACCCTACATTTATATACTTTTCATCCCAAAGCACTTCACAAATTATGTACAAAGAGCAACACAAAACTGCAACAGCTTTTAAGTGGTGAAGGGTATAAAGCAACAAGCATACAGGATGCTGCCTGAGAGCAATATGGAGGAGGAAAACTAAGTGACGCTTTTCACATTATTAAATAATTCCTGCATTCAGTAGCTATACACATAACAAATAACTCTATTTAGGATCTTTTCTGTGGTGTACATGGAGGCAAAAAGAGAACAAGAGACAAACTGAGGGGAAATAAAGCAACAAAAGGGCCAGCCTTGCTTGGTTTTGGAAGATATATAATTTGTGTTCACAGTAGCAAGATATTCTCTCCATTTGAGATGCAAGCATGATGTGGCAAAGCAGCTTGTCATTGTTACAAGATAGGTCTTGGAAATATATATTCAAATAATTATTATTTAACATCCTGAATTCCTTAAATGCCTGTAATCTAAATGGCATAACCTTGCATATTTTGCAATCAAGTTTTCACAAGTCCAAGGTTCTTAGATGAGGGAGACAAGACAATGTGTGAACATCATTAGCCTTTCCACCTAGCCTGCTGTCTTGTTTCTTCCACTCGACATACTGAACAGATATCATATAAAATCCAGCTTCATGAGAAACAAAGAACAATTTCTTTCCATCTGAAGTTACTCAAAATCTAAGTATGAATTCATTGATCATAAGTATTAAAAAGTAAAATCTAAGTATCTGCAACTTCTTACTGTGTAAGAAAAACTAATGTATCTCTCAGTGTAAAGGTTTTCTTTCTTTTCTCTATTTTAGGGGTGGGGCAAGTGATATATTTTCTTGATATCCCATGTTACTATCACTAAAGTTTTACAAATTTTAGATTTTCAAAAAATAAATTTTTACCCTTAATAAGAAGGTAAGGAACTGATAAACTGATTAAGGCAAAATTTTAAAGATGAAATGTAGTTTTATTCTGAACCAGGAAAATATTTGCCTACTTACTGCCCTAAAAACTTACAAAATAGCAGAATGCAGATAATGTTATTGGCTATTGAAATAAGCATCCTGGCAGGCAAGTTATGCGTTAAATATAAATTCACAATAAGCACTTTTAAGGAAATTACCATTTAAATAAGGGTAGCTATAAACTTGGCATGACAGATAGTTGCTATGTTTTATTACGAATGTTCTCATAAAGACATAGGTATGAAATTTACCATAAATGCTGATTTAAGAACAAGAAATGATTGCTTCCTGAATCTTTGATGGTTTTCTGTGCTGTATAGTTTTCAGTCTCTAAAAACTTTTTATTTTGTTTTTTTTTTTAATATATTTACTCTTGTGCATTTTTATATTATAAAAGAACTAGTTGAAGACATATGTTGTAGTATACCATTTAACATTGAAAGTATCTTGATAATTTGTCCTTAAGCATATGAAAATCACAGAGGTTGAATTCATCAGTGTTTTTCAGCCTAAAGAATTGTCCTAGTTTTAACACATTTCACCTAACTTGGCCAATGGCAAACTTCTAAAGATCAGCTGAAATCAGTACATAAACTGACAGAGAACCTCACACCTAAGAAAGACTAGCTGATGTATATCACAGTCTTTATTCATGTGACAACTGATACAGATTGTCAAGAAGATAAAAACAGGGAGAGACTCCACAGCATTTTAGAGGTAAGGAAAAATCTAAGGCTAAGGCAGCCTGCGCTGTTTTATCTCTTATGTTAATGATTCTGTGAACAGCATGAGTTCTCAGAGGTAGGAGGTCCACCAAGATGTTTTGGCTCCCAGGGTAAAATGTCAATACCATGCCCTTCCTAATTTCTGCAGGACCTCAGCAGGACCTCAGCAGGACCTGAAGCAAGCCCATCTCTCACATACTTGTACACATTTGCGTTTTCTCATATATGGTGCCTGCTCTGAAGGGGAACAAAGTAGATGTTTCTCTTATGCCACCTTGGCTATATCCCTTGAAGTGCCACAAAGATATTCCCTCACTCTTTTTCAATTTATCTGGTTTGAGAGACTGCTGTTCAACACCAGCGTTTATCAATATGGTGATTTGGAATCCATGTGTTTCATCCTTCCATTTCAAGGACCTGGTATTCTCACCCATCTCCTACAAACTGCCATTTAAACTGTAAGTTGTGCATCCTGTTATAGATGAATATAATGGCGTTTACATCCATTCTCTTACCGATGGTAGCCTCTTCAACCTTAGGCAGCTGAAGGCCCACGCTAAGTCCTTAAATCACCTTGTCCGTGAGCTGCTTTTTGCTGATGATGCTGCCCTTGTTACTCACGCAGAAGCAGCTCCTCAGAGCTTAACATCCTGCTTTGCAGAGGCTGCTGAGCTTTTTGGGCTGGAAGTCAGTTTGAAGAAGACAGAAGTTCTTTCCTAACCTGCACCTCAGGAAGTCTCCGATCATCACCAAATCACCACAGGCACATCAGAGCTTAAGTCAGTCCAGCAGTTCAACTGTCTAGGAAGTATCGTTTCCTCAGGTGGTAAGACTGACAAAGAGATAGACAACAGGTTAGCAAAGGCATACAGAGCTTTTGGAAAACTCCATAGAAGAGTCTGGTGCAATAAACACCTGAAGAAAAGTACAAAGATTAGTGTCTACAGAGCCATTGTACTGCCTGCTCTTTTATGTGGGTCTGAATCATGGCTCATCTACCACCACCACCTGCGACTCCTTGAACGCTTCCATCAGCACTGCCTCCGTACAATCCTAAACACCCACTGGACTG
>NW_009724353.1:21712-46342 GCF_000703405.1 Apaloderma vittatum
CCATAACGCTGCTACCTCCTTTGCGAACGCATGTAGAATTAGTCTCGAGGAGAAAAGACACTGCAGAAGGAACTGTGCCTCACCAATATCACCTAAGGAGAGTTTCCGCTGTGCCTTTTGCAGCCGGACTTGCCTATCCTGCATCGGCCTTTTTAGCCATCAGCGTGCTTGTAGCAAGTGTGGGTAGAGCCCTCCCCATAGTTTATGAAGTCTAGCCATGATGATGATGATGTGCATCCTGTAATGTAATAAAAGATTCTATGTTTGAGATGTATCAGTGCTATAAAACTGTATAAATAAGTATATGGTTAGATGTTTTAACATTTTTTTTTTTAAAAAAAGATCAGTCTCATCTTTAAAAAATATTCTACTTTAACTTCTGATACCATAGTATTTTCATAACATTTTTATTCACTGGAAGGTTCAGCATGTAAAACTTGAAAATCTGAACTGTTAATGATATTTTAAAAATTAGGTCACCTCTTTTAAAAATAGTTTAAATATATTTATTCATTGAATCTTTAGCTTGTATAAATTATTTTTTTATTAACCACACAAGATTAATCATCTGTGCATGTGGCACAGGGAATGGCTGTTACTCAGTTGACTATAGAGGCAGCAAAGACAGTGAAGTTATACAATTTGCAGATGATTATAGGAAGGTGAACTATATAACACTCTTAATATTAACTTCTGCAGCCCAGTTATCAGCTTCTGCATTTGTAAGGAAAATTAATGCATCAGTGTTAAATTTATCTGCTTTTATTCTCTTTCCTCCCATCTTAACTTTCATAGTTGAAATCACATCCATAGTTAATCTCTAGGATTTAATAAACTTGTAACCACAAATACATTTTGAGAATACAAACTCTAAATTTCGTGAGTCTATTCCAAGGCAATTTATTGTTTAAGCATATGTACTTAGTCTAATGAAATCTCACTGTTAATTTTCAACTTTTCCTGTAGCAGATCTTACCCCAGTCCTAAATTTTCTTTTCAGTTTTGAGCCAGGATGTGATGAGATGAAAATGAATAAGAACAATTTCTGAGAGACTAGAGAGATTAGGGGGCCGGTTAGCTCAGTGGTTTGAGTGCGGTGCTGACAACAATGACCAACACCGAGGTCAAGGGTTCAATTCCCGCTTGGTCCCCATGTGTTGCCTGGTCTAGTCGAGAGGTCACCTCCCTGCCTATGGCAGGGGGGGTGGGCTAGATGATCTCTAAGGTCCCTTCTAGCCTATGCCATTCTATGATATGATAATGATATGATATGGGTCAGAAAGAGGAGAAAGAATCCAGGTGCTTATTATGATATTGACAATATCAGTGACAATTGGCTTCCTGTCAGGAGACAAAAGATCTGATGTAACACCTTCAGAGCAGTATTTTGAAAGGAGTAAGGAATTGGACAATGAGGAGAGGCACTAGCAGCACATATGACATGTCAGTCAGAGCTTTAAGGTGGATCATCTTAAACTTTTTCTTCCTTCCTGGTGAGCTCTTTAAAGCTCACAAACTTGAAATAAATTACAAAATATGTCAGAGGAAGGTGTATTTTTAATTATAAAACTTGAAATCACCAAGGAAGACAGCCCTACCTATTGTGTTTTTGCAAGTAGATCTCTAGCTTCAGAGTTGGTTTCAGTCAGCTCAGTGACTAACTTGGAGCTAACTGTGAAATTCTTGTTCGTTTCTTCTGACACCTTATTTTCTATTTCCTAGTCTTATCAGCATTCTTCTGAGCTGCAATTTTGCAGACCCTTGAAGGCACTCTTCACTGCTACTTCTGTCTCATGCAGTCTTTGGAGCCTTCTTTTACTCATCAAGCTCAGTTACTCACCAGGGAATCTCATCTCCTCTCTCCCAGAAAATCCACATTACCAACACCCTCAAAGGAGAGTAATATAACACAGAGAACACATATGTAAATCACCCACAGTCGGTCAAACAAGTTCAAGTGAAGCTTTCATGAAACAGAACATTTTTTTCCAGATTAGAAAAGTAGCAGTAAAAGAGATATCCTCTGTTCAATGTTACTTTTTTTTATTTACACACGTTAAACACTACTCCAAAAGAGCTATTCTGTTTGATTGAGACACTTCAGAAGTTAATTTGTCTTTCTGTCTATACAAGATGCTTTTGTTACCAACCATCAAGGTCTCTCTAGCTTCATGTATGGAAAGCATTTACATAAATCCTTTAAAATACTGGCAAGAACCCAAACTTACAAGGTCATTCTCAAGTTGCATAATTAGAATACAAATTGGTTTGCAAGCACACTTCAGCATTTTGACACAGAGCTAAGAAAATAATGCTAGAGGGTGCTCTTAATTTTAGCAGTGTTTCAAGAGCAATAAAATTAGTAACAATTATAAATAAATCAGTCTTAGTGTTGCCTAAAGCAAGAGGAGCTGGTTGAAAGCTAGTTTCTTGATAACTACCCTTAAAGCATATGGACTCTTGATCAAATAACGCTAATAGTAAGGAAGACAAAACAAACTACCTAAATGTAGAATTGAATCATGTTTATGACAAAGTATCTAAGTTTTGTAAAGTCCTATAGCAAGTTCCACTGAAGTTATGAATTAACATTCTTCAAAAGCAAAGTTTATTAAAATAACTATTTTAGTTTGCTTGGATGTAATTTTGTATTTGCATGCGTGTTCTTTGTCTGTATGATTATACTGGCAGAACTGCAGTTCTGACATAAAAGAATGTGACTTGGTTGTCATCTTAAATTCTCTGCAAATTATCCTGTGGGATCATTTGCTGGAGAACCTGCCAAGGCACACAATTTAATTATTTTAGTAATGAATTTGTGAATCTCAGAGAGGCAAGGAGAGGAATTTTCTGTAAGAGGGAAGGTATTTTGGGATGACCAAGTCCATCAAGAATCTCATGAGATTAGATGCCTGTTAAATAACTGCATATCACCAAAACATCTGTTTTCTGCAAGGACTTACAGGAAAAATAGACAATGAAGGTTCTCTAAAATTGCTTATCTGCTGGAAAATGTTTTAAGAAATAAAGGCAATTTCATCCCCAGGTAGGTGTCCAATGGCTGAGGCTGGGGCTGTCCCAGCACCCCCCCGGTTGTCCTTCCACTGGCTGTAGAGTTCTGCCCAGACAGAGCCCAGAGGTTCCCCCAGAGGATCCCTAGCCACTTCAGCACTCTGACTGCTTTGTCCTTCACACATTTTCTGTGCTACGTAATAAATTCCTGCAATCTAAGGGTACTTTTTTTTTGGAAAACACAATGCAGTTGAAATAGTAAAAATTATAGGAAATGGAATTTTGCAGGTAGTTCTACAAAGGACCATATGAATACAGTGACTAGTCAGGGTAAGAGACACACCCAGATGACTGTGTTTTACTTAACGAGGAAGGACTGTGAAAGCTGACACATGTGTATAACCTCCATATAAGCTATGCATCTGACTCTACAGCAAGCACATTGGATGGGGGTGAACCCCGGTGTGTTCAGTGCTGCAATAAAGAATACCTGCATAATAGTCACCAAGACTATTGAGTCCTGGTTTTGGCTTTTCATCACATAAAAAGTGCACAGAAATATAAATCACTACTGATAACTCTTGCACTTCTAAAAGTGGATGACACAGTGAGGATTAATAGCAAGATCAAATCAATCAAAGAGAGATAACTGGATCATTTGGTGAGCTAAATCCAAAGAAAATGCAATTTAATATAGCTAAAATCAAAGACATAACTCCAAAACCAAGTTCATGCTTACATAACAGAGTCTATTCTGAAAATCAGTGATGGGACAGAAGGGTCTTTTCTGATGAACACATATTTATGCCAGAGGACACACTACTGGGTTGTTCTAGGGTCAGCTGCGAACCAAAATCCTCATCAATATCTCAAACTTCCAGTAAACATCTGCTCAGTGTGAATCAAATTTAGGCAAGATAGATGGTTCCTTCTCTTCATTACAACTGGAAAAATAAACTTAGCACTGCATGGCACTCTGACAGGTTTTCCTGGATTTTCTTATTCATATTTCTCTTATTTTTACCTCTCTCTTTCCATTTCCTTGCAAAACAGAGGAGTGAGACTAATAACCACTGCAAAGCATCATGTAGGAAATGAGAGAAGCATTTGCAAAAAGGAAAACAGGGAAAAGGATATTAGTAGGTCCTGTGAGAGGGAGGACTAGTCTGTAGGGCACTCTGGGGGTCTGTATCTAACAATGAAAAGCTGAACGTAAAAGAACTTGACAAAGAGAGGCTGACCCTCACTCAAAACCATGATTTCTAAAACTTTTTTCAGACTTACAGAAACCTCAGAACAAAATTGAAAAAAAACACAATTTCTTCTATACAGCTGAGACTTCTTATAGACAGCTCTAGCTAATGTTACCCTTGAAAATAAGATAGGAAACAAGTAAGCAGAATCAATGCAGAGATTTTGCATTTGTACTACAATGTAGCCAGTGCTAGATTTCAAATTCTGAATGTAGTTTTGTTATTTTTATTTGTATGCTTATGTTCATATGTTATTTTTAAGTTTAAAATATGTGTTCAAAAAGTGAAGGAAATTGAGAACAGTAAAATTTTAAAAATTGTTTGTGTAATAGATGAAATATCTTAAAGTAAGAATTTCCATCTCTTAACTTCTTAGTAAGTCATAAGAAAAAAAATTTCTCTAATGGAAAATATCTTGAAAGTATTTTCTCGAAGGAGAGAAAATATTGAGAGTTAAGTGATGTTTGTTTCCCAGTGACAGAGAGACATATAAAGAAATCAGGGATTAGAAACTGATTCAATCCAATTCAAGCCTTTATAATATTTAGAATTCATTTTTAACTGTTTTTGATAAATAGATTTCTAAAGGAATCAGTGAGAACTCTTTTCATCTTCCAGAGAAGTATACAGTACCTGACTAGGTGTGGTCCTTAGCATCCCACTCCACTTGGCCCTTTGAGAACACTTTCTAATCTGTGTGGTGTCTCTGTGATTCTGTATTTTTATATATGTACTCTACGGCACAAACACCCTTGTGATTTTTAAATGAACACCTTAATTTACTACTCAGAAAAAAAACAGAAAAAAACCCATGTTACTTAAAAGAAAAAAACGTTTTATGATATTTTTCAAATCTTAATTCAAGGTGATGATGAAAGTTTTATGCAAGAAATACCGTAAAGTAAGGAAGCGATTGATTTTTTAACATAGCTTTCTGTATAAATCTTACCATACCATAGCTTAATATCTAGAATCAAATGTTAACAGTTCTAATGAGTTTAGACCAAGTTGACCAGGTAACTAAACCTGTGGTACAAAGTTATTGTGCAATAAGTCATAGATCTGCAATGAGGGAACTGGGCTACTGCTTCTAAATTATAGAATTATAGAACCACAGCATTTTAGGGGTTGAAAGGGACCCTGAAAAATCATTTAGTCCAATGCTCCTGCCAAAGCAGGATCACCTAGGGCAGGCCACACAGGTACGCATCCAGAAGGGGTTTTGAAAGTCTCCAGAGACGGAGGCTCCACAACCTGTCTGGGCAGCCTGTTCCAGTGCTCTGTCACCCTCACAGTAAAGAGGTTTCTCCTCATATTGGCAAGGAACTTCCTATGTTCTAGCTTATACTCGTTATTCCTTGTCCTATTACTGGGCACCACTGAGAAGAGACTGGCATCTTCCTCTTGACACCCACCTCTCTGATATTTGTATACGTTAATAAGATCCCCTCTTAGCCTCCTCTTTTTAAGACTAAACAGACCCAGTTCTCTCATTCTATCTTCATAGGAGAGATGTTCAAATCCATTAATCATCTTCATAGCTCTCCATCGGACTCTCTCCACTAGATCCCTATCTCTCTTGAATTGGGGAACCCCAAAGTGTACACAGTATTCTAGGTGTGGTCTCAACACGGTAGGGTACGGAGTCTCCTTAGACTTAAAAAAGGCATCAAAATTACCATGATATGAATCAGGATTAATCTCAGTATTAATTAACTGTACTCTATCTCAGCAATGATCAAGTTTAAGAAATTTTCCCTAAGAACTATGACTACCACAAGGCAGAGTGAGCAATAATACTTCTTGAAGTTTGCTCACATATCTATCATTTTCCGAAATTTCATGTAAGTGGGAAGCAGAACGTATTTTGTATTTTTCTAATATTATATTTCCATATACAGTTGAATAGAGAATAGGAAAAGATCACATGGTCACACTTTTTTGGGGAAAAAAACCCCAACCAAACAAACAACTCTGAAGTTCCTTTCTATATGGTCTTTCCTTGTTCTAATCCTTCACAATTCAGCAGAAGAGGGAGAACAGAAAGTTCTGTATCCCTAACTTGTTGATAAAACTTGTTCCTCTAAAATGCTTCATTTGGATTGGCTTTCATGGAGACCTAAGTTTATAGAGAGGTTCTCTTTTTAAAATTTTATATCTTACAGTCAACCCTAAGTCTACAAATTCCTACTTTATTTTAAATTATCAAAACAACAACATAATATGAAGAAAGACTAAGGAAAATAAGTCATGCCAAAACAGAAACAATAGCCTATTAGTCACTGCCAAGGACAGTTTTATTGAATTTCCCTCTGACATCTCTTAGTAAATTCATAATTTAAAATACTTGTAACAGTAGAAATACTTAGCCTGATGTAGCCAAGAGTTGCTGATGGTAGATTTGAAATTAGAACTAATGTGGCTGTGTGCCCAGAGTGAAAGTCTGTTCATTGTATTTTGGCTTTTTGCTTAAATTATAAGGAGAAATGTATAGATGTGTCAGTTGAATATTTTTTAGTGTCCACTGCTGTTATTGCCATTCTCATTCTGATGCATAGGTTTACTGAACTGTTCCTTTTTTTGAGGTAACATTTTTCCAATGGTCCATCCTTACTTGATCGCTTATCTTATGCAACCAGCACACATCTACCACTGTAGTTTATTCAGTTGTTAATTTACTATCTCTACATGGTCAAAGAAAAAGTCCTGGAACTTTCT
This sequence comes from Apaloderma vittatum, assembly GCF_000703405.1. NCBI lineage: Eukaryota > Metazoa > Chordata > Aves > Trogoniformes > Trogonidae > Apaloderma > Apaloderma vittatum. Next base: position 28,696 of record NW_009724353.1, read on the forward strand.
TTTTCTCCCCTCTAATAATTAACATTTAAAAATGTTCCAATATTTTTTTTTCTATTTATTAGCTACTCAAATTTCTCTCATGGAGAGGTTTAAATTCTCATATACCTTAGTGTGAATTCTTCTCAGCTATTCTGAGCCTTTCAGAGAAGCCAGTTCTATAAGGGAAAGCACATACAGCGATACTTAACGTGGTCAAGAAATTTACCATGTCCAACCACAAATTGCCAATCCAAAGTTTTGAATGAACTGCTAGTTCAAAATCATAACTTCACTTATACAAATAAGATAGAATCATAAATAACTGAGATTTGAAGGGAACTTTTGGAGGACATCTAGAAAAACTCCTTGTTCAAAGCAGAACTGCATTGCAGTTAAAGTAGATTGCTTAGGGTCTTGTCCATCTCCAAAGATGGAGATTCTGCAGCTTCTCTGGGTAACTTCTTCTAGAGTTTGACAGTTTCCAGGGTGAAAAAATTAAATTCGATTCTGGTGTTCCATGTTCCAATTTGGCTTTCTTGTCTTGAATTTTTCCACCATATAATTCTGAAAATCTGTATCCATCTTCTCCATACTTTCTTTTTAATAATTTGTAGACAGCAATAACAGCCTCCCCATGAGCCTTCTCTTCTTCAGGCTAGATAGATGTCTTTCCCTCAGCCTCTTTTCATATTTCGGTTACTCCTACACTTGACTGTCTTGGTAATCCTCCATTGGACTCTCTCCAGTTTGTCAATGTCTTTTCCTGTACTGGGGAGCCCAGATTTGGACACAGCACTCCAGGTGTGGACTTGCCAATGTAGACTAAAGAGGAAGAATCACCTTCTTCTATCTGATGACAAAGCTCTTTCTAACGCATCCCAGGATGTTACTTGCCTTTTTTACTGAAAGGACACATTGTTGGCTCCCATTCAGTTTGGTTTCCATCAGAATTCCAGGTCATTGGGTTTCTTTGTTGTTATTGTTTGTGTCTTTTTTTTTTTAACACACAGTTGCATCTTGAGAGTCTTTATCTATCACTTATTAAATTATAGCTTTTCAGTATCTTTTTTCATGCAGCATGGGATATATGCTTTTGTCTCTGCAGTCTCTATGAAGATGCTGTTAGATCTCATGCTTATTCTTCATAACTTTGCAATAGTAGTTATTTAACCTTATTTTAATCCTTACTTTAAATAAGAATTTCAGACATTGAATATGACACTTCATAATATTTTGTGGTGTTTTGTGTGTTTAATTTTTAGTCTCTTGTCTATATGCCTTTTAGTACACGGCTGCACTACCTTCTTACATTTTCTGGGTATTTGGTATTTGGTATTACCTACCAAATTCCCGAAGACAAGATTTTTCCTTTCTCTAGTACTTAATTCCTATATATTTAAATACCTATTTAAGTTTGTGAGTAGCTTCTCTGAAGTCAGTTCCATTGATTAATGTTAAGCATGATCTTAATTGCGTTGTTGGACTGTGGCCAGAATGGCTGATGTCTCATCTGTTGCAAGCTATTAATGATTCCTTGTAATCAATACAGATGTAGGAAGAAAAGAGGACACATTCTACAGTGATATTTGTCTTCTAAATTCAGATATCTAAAACTTAGGTTAAAATTCAGGACTTGAAAATCTAGACTACTAATCTATGCTTTCTGTGATACAACAGAGAGCAAAAAAGAGCTTTGTAAAATCCACCTTCCCATGGCAAGGAACATGAATTATTCTTGGAAACTATATCTTTTTCTCATTGTTGTCATTAGAAAGAATGACAACTGGCTTGGAATGCAAAATAAACTTCATATAACAGGCAATGAGAGATGAATATCACCTTGATAATTAAAATTGTGTTTGTGCTTGAATTGTTCCTATTAAGTATATGGGATAGATTTTTTTTCTTGCTCTTGTGCCATAGAAAGCAAAATAATACACAACAGCTGAAAACCCTGGACATTTGGGAAGAATACTTCTTATAGTAACTTATTACAAGGTTTACAAAAGAAAAACATGTCTTGATCCAGCTCTTAACAGAAGACAGATTAATTACAAGTTCAGAATACTAATACCTATAAAGCATTCAAATCCAGCTACTTTATGGAAAAGATAAGGTTCACCCATCAAATTACACCATAATAATATTTAATTTGAAGTTCAACATATTAGATGCTTTGAGCAAGAATATATCACTAAACAACCAAATAAGAGGAGGTAAATGGAAAAAAACCCAAGCCTAAACAACAAAAAAAGTACAATAAGGAAAAAAGTCCTAGCTCTACTGAAGAGCAGAACACAGTCTTGCAGAAGGAAAATAAAATTATTCATAATGTTGAACAGTCCAAAATGAAGTAGACAATGAATATATATATATTTAAATTAAATATTAAACCAGAATGAGGCAAGTCATAAAGTAAAAATGGTTTGGTATAAATTTTTCTTTGACAACAGTAGGAAATCTATGCAAAGAACTGAAAGGATTCCTAGATAAATAGATATTAAATAGACTGCAAAGAGGCTATGTATTATGTTAAAGCAGAAATATTTTTATTTTTATTTTTAATGTACATATTTACTATTGAGGAAGGTAGATAAATCACGTCCTTTAAAGCTAAAACCTCGTTTTCATGAAAGATGAGTCTCAGAAACTTTCTCATATATGTCGAGAGGTGGTTTTAAAACAAAATTAATAAAATAAACACATTGTCTGAACCAGATACTGTTCACACAATAGTTCTAAAAAAAATCAGATTTAAAATTCCTAAGTCTTTAGATGTGATATCACTCTTAGCATCATTCCATAGCAGAATGGAATACAACAAACACAATGACACTTTTTTGAACAGACCTTGGCTAACCTGAGGAACCATAGGCCAGAGAAAAGAGAATAAAAAATAAAGTACAGGACACAAGAATCAGAACACAGAGCAGTAAAAACTCCAAGCTTTGAACTGTCCCAGATACACTGAAAACATATCAGGGTTAGTGATTTTGTTTTAAAGTACAGTCTATTTGGGAAATAATAATATTTGTACATGTAATTTGTGTCTCACACACCTTTGAAGAAGTTAACAAGGAAAGGAAGAAGGAAGATCCACTCACTGTCCTTGTATTGCTTCACCTACAAACACTTCCAGTTTCCTCAGTCCTTATTCACATTATTACAGAATGGCTGAGGTTGAAAGGCACCTTTGGGGGTCAGCTTGTCCAACGTCCCTGCTCAAACTGGGTCAGCTACAACAAGATTCTGAGGACTATGTCCAGTGGAATAGTCACAATTCCACTTAGTACTGAAGAAAGATACCAAGAAACTCTCTGTGCTCTCCTCCCCTGCTGCAGCCTGCAGAGATGAATTCTAGGTGATCAGGCTGTCTAAAAGCTGTCATGGGCTTCCAAATGACCTAGAACACATGAAAATGATCGCAAGATTTGCCGTAGCTAATACTGGAGCATAGATAAAGCCATAACATATATAGATCAGTTACCAAAAAAACCATGGAAAACAACCTAGTTGTCTTGCTACCACGCTAATTAAATTCAGTCACAGAATAAGAGAGTAAAAACTTTCAATAAGTAAACAATATTTAAAAAGCAGAAATAAAGGAGGAACAAATCAATGCTTTTAGTGGGGGTCAGGTATAGTGAAGTTCTCCAAAAATAGTGTGAAGTTACTAACATTTTAATAAAGCACATAGAAAAGACAGCAAAACCCAAGGCAACAACATTTATTGATACAATTAGTGCAGTGAACACTAAAATATTACTAAAGGTCTTCAGAAGAACCTCAGAAGTTTGAAAGACTGATAACTGTAAATCAGTATTTTATATACAAAGCAGAACTGAAGAGGAGAAGCAAGGATTATCATATACTCACAGAGATACATTGTTAATTAATTACCACTCATGAAAAGGGTCTTAGAGTCATCCTGCATTGTCTTCTGAAAACAATAGAACAGACACCAAAAAACCATGAGTGTTTGTACTGGATCTGGTTGGAATGGATTTGATTTTCTTCACAGCAGCCTGTTTGGTTCTGTGTTTTGAATTTGTGATTAAAATAATGTTGATAAAACACTAGTGTTTTGGCTATGGCTTCCGCAACAATGAGGAGTTTTCTAGTTTTGTTTCTGTTTGAAATTTTTTCTCGTGACCATCACAGTGAATAGGCCAGGGGTGTTCAAGAAGTTGGGAAGCGAAAAAGCCAGGACAGCTTACCCCAGATGACCAAATGCATATTCCTTAATATAAGACATGCACAGCAGTAAAAGCTCAAGGCAAAGAGGAGGCAGGGCATAGTTTTAGGTTATATTACTTGTCTCCACAAAAAAATACTATATGTGCTGAGATTCTGCTTCTCAGGAAGTGGCTGGACATCTGCCTGCCAATGGAAAATAGTGAATAAATTCCACATTTTGCTTTTCTTGCAGCTTTGCTTCACGTGTTAAACTGTCGTTATCTTGACTCATGAGTTTTTTCTCACCTTTGCACTTTTGATTCTCTCTTCCATCCCACTGAGAGGGAATGAGTGAGTGACTGAGTGGGTGCTTAGGTGTCAGCTGGGATCAGTCCACCACAGTATTAAAATTTATTATAAAGAGGAGAAAAGAAGACATTGATTTGCTCTATACTGGACTTGCAGCTTGAAATTATATTCTGGTCTTCTCACTCAATTTGCAGAAGATATTCTATCTAGAACTAAAAAAATATGGAAGAGTGAAAAAAGAATAAAGTAATCTAACAGCTGACTGCCGCCTGAGAAAGTATTAAATAAGCAACTAGACAAAGTAGTGGAAGTGGAGACATATGTTAGAAAGATGATAAAATTATGAATGGTGTATTTATGAGTAAAAAACCAATAGTAATTCATAGTCCCTCACGGCTTTACTTAATTTGACAGACTAAAAGCAAACCAGAATAGTGTTTTCTTCCATCTCAATTGTAATTTAATTAGATAACACATCACAAGAAGATGTTATGAATTCCAAAATGGTTAATTGATTTAAAATGTATGAGATAGTGTTTTTTAAAAAAATATTTTTTTTTTTTAAATTTATTACTTATAAATCTCTAAATGTCTACCAAATGCTAAGATTTAGATGATCACTTCATTTAGGAACCATCACCTTCAGAAGCTGAGATGAGGTATCAGATATAAACTATTACACTGTTCATCACAATGTTTGTTATTAACTATTAATGGGCACAGGGTATGAAATCACACGTAATAGACAGATTTTTCATATATGTCATCATATCAATTGCCATAAATCTATCTATCTCATAAACCTTATATATTTGCATTCAGTAAATGTAGACAACAAGAAGGGCCAGACACCTCTGGACAGTTACTCATCTGCATAAGTATCTACAGTTGGTTTGCATGAATACTTCTCAATGATTTGCATCAGAACTGTAGCACATCATTCCTATATTACAAAATGTAATAGAAGTGTGTCTTACTAATTTCCAATCAATCTTGACGCAATGGCCATTCTTAGAATCACACAGGCTCAAAAGGAAAAAGAAATCACATATAATTTTTTTCCAGATATCACGTGTTTCAGTAATAGGTCATGTCAAGGTGTTATACTTGTTCAGCTAGTATCTCACTACATGCTGTATTCAGATGCTGCTGTTTCAGATATTAAAAGCCATGCTTTAACACTCTCTGCCAAGATATGCCATGAGTGTCAGAGTGCTTTAAATCAAAACTGAAAACTAACTTGTTTTTCCCTTTGCTTTCCGTCGTTAGCTCAGCATTGCAAGCTGTGTTATTAATTATTGTGCATCTCTTGAAAAGCACCTTGAGATGTCTTGCTGAGATAGGGTACTATGTCCAATAAATGGAAGTTGTTGCTATTCAGTCAGAAATTAGTCTAAAGCACAGAAAAAAACCCCCAGTTTTCCTAAAGTTCTGTCAACTATAAAATGTTCAATGAAAATTATTACTATAAGGCTGATTCTAAGGTCTGCAGCTCATAACTTACAACTCATAAAAGCATTTACAACTGTGCATTATGCCTTCAAAATGATTATATATTCATAGCGATACACATTAGCCTTGCACATCTTTATACAGGTACACACAAACACACAAAGAGAAGGACAGATTTCTGTTAGATTTCTGTTAAGATTTCTGTTAGTATTCGTGTGATGAAATTCCTAAGCATATTCTTTACACCATATGTTAATGTTAGTGCAGAGTGACTAACGAGGAAGGTAGTTACAAATACAGGAAACTTTATTGAAGGAAGAAACTTCTTTGACACTTCTGAGACTTTTTAATTTTGGTCGAACATCATGGGGCTTCAAAGAGCATGGGAGATACTGCTTCAAAAATGTACTTGGCCTAATTTCACTGCAGATTAAGCTATTTGTTAACATAAATAATTTTCCACAGTAGAAGAGGTTTAAAGGCTACAAAAGAAGTACTAAAATTAGAAAATCAGAGGAAGGCCACTGACATAGCTGGGCAGCTGAACATTGAACTAACGTCTCTAATGAGTGAATGCAGTTCTTCACCTGCTCTTTCTAGTTTTATAAACACGCTTTAAGAGATTTCGTAATACAAGCAGCACAGAAAATTTTCTGCAGAGCAGATATAAGGTTAAAATGCAAGTAAATCTAAGCCGTGGCCAGATGTTTATTAAAATGAGTCATTAGTAAAAACATTTTTTGTATATGATATGGAAACTGGAAAACAAAGTTGGAGAAACACATTTATCACTATTTTTCTAGTTCTTTTGTGTCTCAGAATTCTTGTCCTGTATTTGGCATGAAATGAAGAGTTATTGCAGGTACTCTGTGGTTCGCTCTCTGCCAGTGAATCATGTTGTGCTAAATACTGTTGTAAGGTGGAGACAGAAGAAATCGACTTCTGAGTATCCATGGAAAATTTCTAGGGATCACTGAGACTTTTACAGGACAAGCATTACAATAAAATGGACAATTTTCACAACTGTAGCCTAGGCATTATTAGGCAGCAATGGACAAGTGTAGAAAGAAGTGATTACAACACCCTGGCTACTACTGAAAGATTTCCTATTTGGTGTCAGATCTAGCCTCAGCACAAGCTTGGTGGTTAATGAATGTTTTGTCACTAAGTATAGGATGATCCTACATGAGAAAAAGAACTCATTATGGTAAAGGTGTCAGTCATGACAATATTTATCTATCTAAGCTCATGTACAACTAAACAAATAAAAATTATGAAGCTGGGATTCTGATAAACAGAAAAGAATATTTGACTTACTTATTTTTCATTCCCCAGCAGTACATGGTCGTCAAGTGAAGAATATCACTTCTAACACAGGACTGAACCTAATGATAGAACATCCTGGGACAACATCCTGGGATGCATCAAGAGGAGTGTGGCCAGCACATCAAGAGAGGTGATTCTCTCCATTTACTCTGCTCTTGTGAGACTCCACCTCAAATACTGCGTCCAGTTCTGGTGTCTCCACCATAAGAGGGACATAGATCTGTTGGAGCATGTTCAGAGGAGAGCCACAAAGATGATCCAGGGGCTGGAGCACCTCTTCTACGAGGACAAGCTAAGCAAGTTGAGATTGTTCAGTCTTGAAAAGAGAAGACTCTGAGGGACCTAATAGCTGCCTTCTAATACCTGAAGGGAACCTACAGGAAGGCTGGGGAGGGACTTTTTTACAAGAGTGTCCACCGATAGGATGAGGGGAAATGGGTTTAAGTTGAAGGAGAAATTCTTCAGTATGAGGGTGGCAAGACTTTTGGAATAAATTGTCCATAGAAGTTGTGAACATCCCCTCCCTGGAGGTGTTCAAGGCCAGACTGGACAGAGCCTTGAGTAACCTGATCTAGTTGAGAGGCATCCCTGCCCATGACAGAGAGGTTGGACTAGATGATCTCTAAGGTCTCTTCCAACTTAGGCCATTCTATGAACAGAACTGACTGGACACTGATGAAGTCAGAAGTTTAACCCTACTTCTTGAAATCTCAAGGTTCAAGACTAATCTGAACTTAATTTTGCTCTTATATCTTCCATAATGATTGAAAAAGCATATGTTAAAACACAGGCTGAGGGTTTCAACAGCAAAAGAGATGAAAAGGGTGATATAAACTTAAACAGTATAGTAGTGGAATTTCAGTGTGATTTCCATTAAAGTATACATTGCATTTTCATTTTCCTAATAGTCAGAGCACCCTGAATTTTTGAGTAACTTTTCCTTTGTCCTTCTCTCCTCACTGCATGTTATACCATGAAAGTTATAGAATCTCATTTACCCACGACACTGACAAGATACGTTGTAAAAACTTGTACGCTTTCAAAGACCATATCTGCAAAAATTATATTCATGTTGAAGATACTTAAGCAGATAGAATGTGATGACATTTCCCCAAATGAGGTTTTTATGAAAGAACTCATTCACATATATTTACATTCATTTTCTTAAAACTACTTACTTTCCTTGTGAAGAAACTGTAAGTGGTAGTTCAAAAGAACCCTGACATCAAAGCTAATGATTGGTAAGCCGTGTGCACTAAACAAACCGTTGTGATATACTTTGCTGTGCATTTACCTCACAGAATGTCTGATTTCAAAAGCAAATAATGAGCCTCAGTTTATTTCACAAAACTTCTGGTAAGTAGGCATATTTTTATGTTTGTTTTAAATTGAACCTGAAGATTTGAATACTGGTCCAGCTACTAGCTTAATTGTATTTCTAACAAGGGAGTTAAAAATAAATGGTACTATTGGCTAGAATCAAAATACAAATCTTAATAGTTCTTAGTTTCCAGTCCTATTCTGTCCTCATTCACATATAATTTCTGTTTTATCACAAGTATTTCATTACAGTGCAGACAAAGACCATAGTGAAAAAAAATACTTTATTGCACTTAAATCTCAATTACTTAATCCTTTAAAGTAGTCCTAGACCTTATACTGATGGCAAATAAGAGTTATGTTTAAATAGGATCATCTTTTGCTTTTGTATCTGCAAGTTTTAACAGGCTTAAAACTGCTTTCAAGATTGTATACCTTTTTAGAATAAACATTCAGTCTTTCCCCATTCTTCCTTGACTATCAATGCAGCAATACAAGCCTGAACAGTTTTATATGTACAAATTATAACTAGTTCAGAAGTCAATTTTTCTATAAAAAGAAAATGCGTGATGATTTCTTATTTGCTTCCTTGGCAATGCCATCAGGAAACATATACAAGTTCCACGATGTTCAACTGGAATACGCCTGCAGTACAATAGTCAATGCTCAATTTGCCATGTGTTGTCTTATTATTCAGATTTAAAATTTTATTCACTGCTCTTCAAAAAATGAGATGTTACTGCATGTTCATGTGTGAATGAGAATGAAAAATTCAGGCTGCAATAATTATTCATAGTGAACTGTAATTAGCACAGGTCAGTAATGATCCATAGCTGCAAAATTAATGGATTTTTAAATCATATGTCAATTAATTCTTCCAAGTAGTAAAGCTGTGATAAACAAAAAAAAACTTATTAGAGAAAATAAATATATTATAAATTTAAATTCTTTCATAACGTGCTAATTTTGAAAAAAATTCAAAAGATATCAGAAGGTACCATTTTTACACTTTTTCTTAAATTACTTGTCAGAATTCTTGTTCAAATTAATCTGCTGTCTGTACAATAAAAAAACAAGCTACTGAGATATAAAATATGTATTTGGATTTGCAACTATTTTCGCTGAGAAATTTACTTTAGAAAATTTTCATTTAAATTGAAAAATTCTCTATCAAATATTGTAAACTCAAGGTCTTTTAAAATATTAAATTTATTCTCCCTCCATGTCTACTTTTTAACTTTTTCCTTTTTCCAATGAGAGTCTGTGTTATTTATTCTCACTGATTTCAGCAACAGTTCTAAAGTTTGAAAATATTAAGATGTATGCTCTTTCAAATTCATAATAATTTAAATAAGTCACATTTTTTTAGCTCAGATGCGCTCATTGCAACATTTGTTCTGACCTTATTTATGCATACAATTACACTCATACTGTTACCCTCTACTGAATCCCAGCAACTAATTAAGACTAAATAATTTCTGCCAACCACTCTGACAATAATTAACTGTCCAATGATTTACTTCATTCAGCTTCGGAATTCAGAAATCAATTCTTGTCATGGTTTGAAATTATAAAGACACTGTAAGAGTTTAACATTTTTTTCCCAAGAGATTAAGAAATAAAGAAGGCTTCTCTTAATTTTCTCACTGTTAAACTAAAAGGTTTTACACATTCAGTTCCTCCTCAGAAGATTTCTTCCTTCATTGTAGTCACACCATCTTATGGAACCTTCAGTAATTTTTTTTTGAACCTTACAGACAAATAGTAACCAGCAGTATAAGGTATGTAAGTATTTATCTCAGGCATATAGACCAAAGCAACAAAATCAACATTCTGTATCCATACACTACAGAGTTGTACTAGTATCTCATTTAATTATTTGTATGTCATGACCTCAACACTTTTTTCTTAGCTCTAGCCAGCTAGGAAACAGTTCCCTGTACAGTAAGGGTGACCTATGTTCCTAGCTTCCAGACAGGCTTGTGTTTGCAGCTTGAAATCGTGTTTTGTTTTAGCAAACTCAGCTTAAGCCATGACCCAGATCATTCTGTGTGACTGCCCTGTATGGTTCAGCGTTTTCCACTCTGTCAGTCTTGTACTGGCTGCATATTTTGTCAGCAATGATTTTATATCTGCTTCTATGCCACTAATAGAAATATTGCCAGACCTATTATTGTGCACTTCAGAAATCCAATGGAAATGTCCTAATTCGACACTTAATTTTCTCAGACTTCAAGAGATATAACAGGCAGGTATTGTAATGCTTTAAATATGGCGAGGTTTACCATAATGTTTTTCTGCACTGAGTTAAATGCTATAAACAAGGCTTTTTTTTTTTAATAGTAAAATATGAAATTAAATAATGAAAAAACTACTGATGATATTCTTTATAAAAAGCAAACTATCAAAAAAGTATCTAATGAAATTGCTGAAGGATGCATAAAACATAAACAGCGAAGCAACCTGTAATTCCCCAGTAGTTATTTTATTACATGAATGCTCTTCAGTATATTCAGAAGTTGTGTAAAATAATATTTGGTAGTTTTTCATGCTTATACAAGTGGAACAAGTATTTGCATCTTCCACCCCATTTTACATAGTAGAGATAATGTGCTGTTAAAGATGGCTTAAAATTTATTAAAAATAATTAAAGGAAAAGAAACATAGGGCTAGTGTCCTTAGTCCTGATTCTACAACTATATTCTAAGAAAACAATGTAGAGTTTGTGATATTTTGTTTTACTAACCTATTTTATGCCATTGCTGTTTTTAGTGGAAAATAGATGACATTGCTCTTCTACTGTCCACTCATGTAGTCACTCCACCATAGCAGGCCATTCGGTTAGTCAGGTGGAATTTACCACTCATCAAGCCATCTTGGCTGTATCGAATCACCTGCGTGTGCCTTAGCAGCTTTCAGGAGGAGCTATTCCATGATCTCACCACACACAAAAGTGAGGGTTATGGATTGGTAGTTCCCTCACTTCTATCTTTTTTAAAATGGGAACAATGTTTCCCTTTTTACCATCATCAGGGTATTCACCTCACTACCATGACTTTTGTAGATTGGCAACTACATCAGCCAGTTCCCTTAGGACTCCTGGATGCATGTCATGAGGCCCCATAGAATCACAGAATGACCTAAGCTGGAAGGGACCTTAGAGATCATTTTAATCCAGCCTCCCTGTCGCCAGGGATGCCACCTCTCGACTAGAACAGGCAGCACATCGAACTCGTGACCTTAGCATTGTTACCTCTATGCTCAACTGACTGAGCTAACCCGCCCTCTAGACCTATACATGTTCATGTGGTCACAAACCTGACCTTCTGTCACAGTAGGAGGCGCTTTTCTCCCCCAGTCACTGACTTGAGGTCCAACCTTCTGCTGCCTCTCATAAGACAAAAGATGTGTAAAGGAGGAGGGTTGCAATTTTTCATTGTACCCTCTGTCATTGTCACAATGATATTCTCTAAATTTCTATTCAAGTGTTAACCATTTGTGAATCAGCAGGCACAAATGTTCATTTCAAATGTCTTCACACATCTGTAGTATTCACATAAGATTGGTAGAGCTGTGCTCATCTTAAGAGGTGGATAGTGATCAGGTAGGATATCCTAATGTTTCTAAAATGCTATGGGTCATCGGCATTTTGGCATCAGAAAACTATTGTTAACATCAACAAATGAGCAACATATGACATTTTTCTTCCTTAAATATGTTTCATAGGTCTTTAATATTTAAAGTGTCTGACTTACACACCAGCTGTGTTTCAAGAAGGAAGGAGTGGTTTGCCAGCTCCTATGTCACGTATAGCAGCTCTGGTCGATGTATGAAAGGGGTACCTTTGTGGTATAATTAAAAGATAATTAGGTACTGTGTTGAAGTGACTGTATCTTACTCTCAGGGAGCAGAATAATTCTTCAAATTCCACTTGCAGTGTTGACCAAGAGCTCATTTATTTGACTAAATTATATAAATCTATTGATATTTGAGATGTCTTACGACATCTGGAATATGCACTCAGGACTGGTAGATATACTGTGTAACATCTGGGAAATCTATTTTTTTTGCAGAAGCCAGATAAGCGACTGGATCCCCAGATCTCTCTTGACTGTAAAGGGCATCACACATAGCCCATATACAGCCACCAACATTCAAAAAAGTAGGGATTTTATGTTTCTACAAAAGGTGAATTTCAATCCTTGAGCATGCATAAGATCCTCAGACATAAATATATAACATAATATGGAACTCCTTAGGTTCTCAGGTCTGGCTTTCTGCAGCTTCAGAGGAGAGAAAGTCTTCTATAGGTTCTGTATAATAACTACCATATCCGTGTTCAGACACCCCAAGGCTCCTTAAATCATGCTATACGTGTACAAATAAACTAAGCTTCCTTTCACAGATACTAGTCAAGAATAAGGCATGCCTTTCCAGCTAAATTAAATACTCTTCAAATTATTGGAAAACAATACTTTTTCTTAAAATATATATATGTATGCGTGTAAATACGTACACTTTTCTTGTCATGAGTTTCCCCACTATTAAAAAAACCTCACCAGGCTCAAATCGATGACACTTCTGTTTCAATTTGCTTTAATATTCAAAGACAGATAAGTTGTAACAGCATTAACATATGTTCTATACATGCAGAAGGAGTTTTCAATTTTTCTTCCTGAAAATGTGCATGTTAGTTATTCACTCTACATTTATTTGAACAGCAGTTCTCTAGGAAAATTGCTAAGGCACTTCTTTGTTTATTATGAAGTATTTGCATTGGTTATTGTTAGTATCATAATTTCATTGTTGCTAGGTATTCTTTCTACTGCATTTATCAATTGTAATTGAAAAATTGCTTACTGACAGGGAACTGTGTCCGAACATATGTTTATTTCTTCTATTTAATAGTCATGTTTTCATTAAATTCATTGCATACTAAAAAGTCCCGTAAAGCTAGATGAACTACTATTTTTCATGGATTTTGAACAAAAATAATTGTTATATTACAGCTTTATTCTTTTAAAATGCAGGTGTTTCTTTTACTGCAATTTTAATAAATCTATAAATTACGACAGATAAAATTATTGTCTAGATCAATAACCCAGGGAAAAGTATCATCTTCTGAAATACGTTAATAAAATAATTAATATTTGCCAGCCATTATTGCAAAATTCCATTAGTACTGCTTATTCTAAATGTTATTTTAAAAAATACCAAAACCACACTGCATTGTTTCCACAAAAGAGTTCTTGCAAACTTAGTGTTGCATCTTTTCTAACAGAAGTTATTCTATGATCTTTCAGTAGTTTCCTCTCATATCTAGTGTGAAATTCATGAATCTTCATAAAAAATATGTTTGGAATCTGAAAGTCAATTTTTTAGTATTAAAAAAATACTAGAATCTTCAGAAATCACATTGTTTCTTATTATTTATTACTTTTTTCCTTAGGAAGGACCAAAATTTTCCAAAGTCCGTGGTCTACACTGACAATAGATTGTGTCCTAACCTGTACCTGGATGATCTTATTGTCCTCAATATCATGGTACCAAACCAGTTACTTCAAAACAAAGTAATTTCAATGTTCAATTGAAAATTAAAATTATTAGAAATGTAGTTGTCATCTGAATGAGAAGTCTTATTCCATTAGTTTTGATTCTGCAAAGTAACGAAGGAAAACAATAGGTAGAATGATTTTTATGAGTTTGTTGTCATTAGTAGATTACCACTTGTTGTAACTTGTTTTTACTTGTTATTTAGTAGGGGTTTTTTAGCTGGTCTTCACTAGATTCTTTCAGAAGAAAATGACTGAAACTGGTATTTCCCACATGTTGAAGATTAGGTTGCAATCAGGTTTTAAGCTCAAAAAGTCTTTCAGGAGCAGACTGAAGAAAAAATTACACAGCTCAGGAAACTGTATTCAACTGTCCTCCATGGTGGATTTATATGAAAAATATTTCTAAAGGGTCTGCAGCTCTGTTCTATGTAAAAGAACATGCCACACTGCCAAGACAACTCCATAACTTCTTATCATGTTTATTAAAAAATTAAAGACCAGAGTAAAACATACAGCATATTAAGCCTGCAAGTTAAAAAAGCATAGTTGCAGGTGATGATTCTGAAATTCTGTATAGAACAGTAAAATATCTTTGAGGGATATAAATTGCTATGTGCAGAAAATTCAGCCAATGTAATTCTGTGATGTCTGTGTAGTTTCAGAATACGACAAAACCCCCATTCCTTTCTCTGCATCAACCTTCACTCTCCCTTTCACAAATTATGCAGACTTTTTATTTAATTTTGCTTACCTTTAATAAAATAAAATATTTGATTTCTAGTGCTTTCCAGTTCAGTTGTGTTTTATCAGTTATACACTTAGAGACTTATGTATGATGCTGATGCACAATTTAGGCAGAAAAAAAATCATCTTTCTTTAGTTTTGTATGTAAATTATATCTAACTCCAATAGGATAATTCAAACAGGACAAATATTAGTCACAAATAATTTCACTATGAAAGTGCCAGAATTTCTTGGAATGTTTAGCCTTTAACTAGTAATATCTGTATGCAGCAACTACATTTTCTGAAGATAACTGAAGAAAAAACAAAATGAGGATCTTGAACCATGGTACTTGGGGAGCAGTAGCTAGAAAGCTGCTCAGCAGAGAGGAACATTGAGGTGTTGATAGATAGTCAGTTAAATATGAACCAGCAGTGTACCCAGGTGGCCAAGGGAGTCAACAGCATCTGGGCCTGTATCAGGAATAGTGTGGCCAGCAGGACCTTGGAAGTGATTGCCCCACTGTTCTCAGCACTGGGGAGGCCACACCTCGACTACTGTGTTCAGTTCTGGGCCCCTCACTACAAGGAAAGAGATAATGGAACAGCTCATTCTAAAGGCCATCACTAATCAATTGGAAGAAAAGAAGGTTATCAAGAGTAGCCAACATAGATTTACCAAGAAGAAATCTTGCTTGATTGATCTGATATCCCTCTACGAAGGTGTGACAAAACGGGTAGATGAAGGGAGAGACGTGGATGTCATATACCTTGACTTCAGTAAGGCTTTTAATACTGTCTCCTGTAACATCCTCATAGGAAAACTCAAGAAATGTGGGAGAGATGATTGGACTGTGAGGTGGATTGTTAACTGGCTCAACCACAGAGTTCAGAGGGTTGTGATCAGTGGCACAGAGTCAAGTTGAGGCCTGTGGCCAGTGGTGTTCCCCAGGGATCAGTTCTGTGTCTAGTTTGTTCAATAACTTCATCAATGACCTGAATGTGAGGATAGACTGTACCTACAGCAAGTTCACTGATGGTATGAAACTGGGTGGATACACCAGAAGGCTGTACGAGATCTGAACAGGCTAAAGAGCTGGGTAAAGAGGAATCTCACGAAGTTCAGTAAGGACAAGTGCAGAGTCCTGCATCTGGGGAGGAATAACACCAGGCACCAGTACAGATTAGGGATGTTCTGCTGGAAAGCAGCCCCGTGGAGAAAGACCTTGGAATCCTAGTGGATAGTAAGTTGTCCATGGGACAGCAATGTGCCCTTGTGGCCAAGAGGGCCAATAGGATCCTCGGGTGTTTTAAGAAAAGTGCGTCCAGCAGGTCTAGGGACGTTCTCTTCCCCCTCTACTCTGCCATGATGAGACCGCACCTGGAATACTGGGTCCAGTTTGGGAGTCCCCAATTCAAGAGAGACAGGGACCTACTGGAGAGAGTCCAATGGAAAGCTACGAGGATGATTAAGGGACTTGAACATCTCTCCTATCAAGAAAGACTGAGAGAACTGGGGCTGTTTATCCTTGAAAGGAGACAGCTGAGAGGGCATCTTATTAATGTATACAAATATCTGAGAGGTGGGTGTCAAGAGGAAGGTGCCAGTCTCTTCTCAGTGGTGCCCAGTAACAGGACAAGAAATAATGGGTATAAGCTAAAACATAGGAAGTTCCTTGTCAACCTGAGGAGAAACTTCTTCACTGTGAGGGTGACAGAGCACTGGAACAGGCTGCCCAGACAGGTTGTGGAGTCTCCTTCTCTGGAGACTTTTAGAAACCACCTGGATGTGTTCCTATGTGGCCTGCCCTAGGTGATCCTCCTGCTTTGTCAGGGGGATTGGTCTAGATGAGCTTTTGAGGTCCCATCCAACTCCTGACATTCTACAATTCTAGGATTCTAAGGAGGACATTAAGGCAGTGGAGTGTGTCTAGAGCCGAAGTCCTATGAGGAGTGGCTGAAGGAACTCTGATTTTTTTAGCCTGGAGAAAAGGAGGCTCAGGATGAGACGTTTTTGCTCTCCACAACTACGTGAAATAAGGTTGTAGCGAGGTGGGGAGTGGTCTCTTCTCCCAAGTAACAAGTGATAGGATGACAGAAAATGGCCTCAAGCTGCCCCAGGGGAGGTTTTGATTGGAAATTGGAAACAACTTATTTGCTGAAAGGATTGTGAAGCATTGGAACAGGCTGCCCAGAACAATGGTGGAATCTCCATCCCTGAAGGTACTTAAGAGCTGTGCAAACATAGTGCCTGGGGATGTGGTTTAGTGTAGGACTTGTCAATGTTAGGTTAATGATTGGACTCGATGATCTTAAAGGTCTTTTTCAATCTAGGCAATTCTGCGATACTGTGACTCTATAGAAAATAATTTCAGAGAGGAGGGCTTCATCTTTAATACAACTAAATCATGTGACACAATATAAGGGTTTTTTGGAGAAATTTAGCCAATTTTTCTAATTCTCAGAAGCATAATATTTGCTATTCAGGTGCACAATTTCAATTCTCCAATATTTCTTTTTTTTTTCCCCTTCAGATTCCTAAAAACAGATTTTTTTTACACTTACATGGTACTATTCCAATATCTGCAATGTATTATTAGAGTTACCTTAGCGTCTTTCTTTCATATTGGGAACCTTCCACATGTTTCTCTTTAGGGGTTTGGGCTTGGTTTTGTCTTTGTGGTTTTTTTTTCCTTACTTGCTTGTTTTAATTACTGTATTATTTACTCCTCCTCTCCCTCGTAATTCAGTTTGGTTGCATTGGTATTAACCTATTACTTTCTGTCGTGGGTTAGGGCTGGGCCGGCC
>NW_009724354.1:0-12244 GCF_000703405.1 Apaloderma vittatum
TGGCAAACAAACATACTGGAGTAAGATTTACATATTTTGTCCTATTTATTTTACAGAATCCTTACGTTGGTCAATACCAACCGGAAAAGCTATCTGGAATTTCTTTGTAAATAATCTTAAAAGACTTCTTAATCTTCAAAGTTTTGCAACGGGTACATTCATCGTGTGTAACAGTAGTACCTAGTTAAATAAATAGTGACAGTTTAGGTGCAAACCAACAAAATGTGAATTTCAGCTAGTGGAAAAGGTCTATACTTTCTGTGCACTGAATTCAGTCAATAGGTATTTAGTCTTCCAAGTATCAGGAGGCATAATGATTCAGGTATTGCTTTTGTATGCTGTCTTTAGTAGTAAGCATCTGACATAGCAATACATTACAGAAAAATTACTTCATAGAGAGGAATACATTTTGAAAAAGCCGTTGAATTTCTCTGGCATTTCATTTAACATTTTTATTAGTTTATGTTTATTCCCTGTTTCTTTTGTTGCTGGTGGTCAAATGACAAAATTTCCTATTTTCCACTGTTTTTTATAGAGGAACATAGATATTTGTCCTGAGTGTGGAAACTTGAAGCAGAAACACGTCCTTTGTGGCTACTGTTATGCAAAGGTCAAAGCAGAAACTCGACTGATCCGGATAGAAATAGGTAAAAAGGAAGGAGGACCATTTAATGCTCCAACTGTAGAGACTGTCATCCTTTATGATGGAGAAAAGCCCACAGGAAAAGATGAAGGCAAGCGGATCATTGAAAGAGCAAGGAAGCGTCCATCCTGGTTTGCTCAAAATTGATGCCACAGAGCTAATGCTGTCAAAACCAGCTGCTGCAGCAAGAAAGATCAGAATTTTCAAGGATGTTTTTCTTTTTTTGTTTGCTCAACACTGATACAGAAGAGCTGTGGACTTTGGAGAAGCCTGCTTGAATTGCATGTCATGCCATGTGATTTTGGAGTCAGGTGTTGTTTCTGTAGCACACAGTGGGAAGTGCTTCTTGGTGACACATCTTAGCAGTCAACAATTAAAGAGAAACCAGGATCTGTCTTGGGATTGGACATCCCAAGTACGCCGAGTAGTTTGTATGTTATGTTCTATGCTGGTTTTGTAAATAACATTTTTTGAACAAAGGGCAAACATTCACAGATATAAAATAAAGTATGTCGTTTCCCAGGGAAATCTGCTTTCTGGTTTTGGCTGCTGCTCTTTTGAAGGGAAAAAAATGGGAGGAAGTTTCAGAACCAGTATTTAGATACAAAGGAAAGATACAGTTGTGTGGTTATTTCCATGGCTCTTAACAGAATCTGCCTGGGTCTCTCCAGAAGGCTGCTGTTTTGAGATACTTGGCGATACTCCTGGTTCTGAGCAGAATAGTGGTTGCCCTGTAGGCTGTGCGCCTTTTCTGTACTGGACTGAAGGTTAAGTGTTTCTTGCTGTTGTGAGTATGCAAAATAATTTTCTCTCTTAAAGGAATATGGAAAGTCACCTTTTACCCCCAAAGCAAAATAACAAAATTGAAATGTAGTGACTGGAAATCTGTCAATTTGACAAGGACCAAAGCTGATTCTTTGCAGCTTTTGCCATAAAGTAGTCTGGGCTGTCAGTGTGTGTTTGGAAAACCTTGAAGCACAGCAGCAGTGCCTTGGGGTCTGGAGTCTTCTGCAAGGGGGGCACCTCTGCTCTCTGCTGCCCATCAGTAACTCTCCAGTGGACCAGTTAAAGCACCTCACTGTTGGGTTTCCCTTTGAGTGTAACCACGCAGTCACACCCTTACAGGTTAAGATTAAGGTTGTTTTCAATTTTAAGTTGGGATTTCAATATACAAATGGTGCTGTTTGATACTATGACTCAGCAAGTCTAGTAGTTACTTGCTGCCAAAAAAGTGCAAGCTTACCCCTAACCCTGGCTAGTTGTCCCTGTGTTGCTGTGGCATTTGAGTGGATCTGCTCCTGTGCTCACCTGGTTCGGGGAGCTATCCTGACAGGAACTGTTCCCTGGCTTTCTGCAGCTTGATTTTTAGTGGGTACCTTCGTGTAGCTTGGCTTGTGTCAGGGTCAGAAAAGCATCAACGGGGACAGTAGGAATATGAAAGAGGAGGGCACAGGGCCACGCTTTCCAGAAAAGCCTTTATTTGGATGTGGCTGAAGCAATCATGTCTATGTAAGGAGCGGGCTCGTGCCTGCTGTAGTCACAGAATCATAGAATGGCCTAGGCTGGAAGGGACCTTTTAATGCTTCACTTCTGCTTTTCGCACTCTGGAGCCAGTGTTACAAAACGTAACTGGTAGGGACAGATGTTAGTGGCAATGTTACGTGTCCTTCACAGTCTAAGGGAATAATGACAGCTGCAAAGTGTAAATTGATATCATCGATAGTATCCAAGCAAACAACGTTAAGTTCTTTTGGATTTGTCCAACCAGGATTTATTCCAGTCGTATCTGTTTTTTGCTTATTCAGAACCCAAGCCAAATAAGGTGGCAAGCAGGATGCAGAGTGGAAGGCTTACTTTTGACAGAGCTGCATGGAATGAGGCTGACATATTGGAGGTGAGATTAGTGAAGTGATAAGACAGATAGCTTGTCCCGAGGGAAAGGTGTGTATGTATTTTAGGGAGAGGTGGGGGGTTTTGTTGTCCAGATATTGGGCCAGTTACATTAAACTGTTCTAGCTGCTTTTTATATATTTATATTTTTGCTAAAGGTTCTATAGAGGAATAAATTATCCTGGGATGTTGAGAGTCATGGGTTAATTTCTCAGAAACACGTAAGTATTTTTTAAAAAAAAACCCCACCCAACTACTATTTTCCTCTATGAAGATGAGAGAGGATGTGCAGTTTCTGGTAATGGAGTAATAATTATAATTGGCAGTATATTGCATTAGTTTTTTGAATTATAGTATCAATGAAACAATGAAGATGCTTAACAAATAGAGTTCTTGTGAAACATGAGTGAAGTCAGACTGTATCAATAGTAGACATTTTAAGATGCTTGCCAGGTCACAGCTGGGTAATGATGCATTTCACAGCCACACTGCTTATGTGAGTACTGCGTTTGTGCGATCCACACACAAGGAGATGTTTGATAATGTTTTGTAGCAGTTTCTGAGCAAAGCGTGTGGGAAAAGTTGTTAAACGGCCTGGTATTCATAGTTTCTAGATGAAAAACTAGAAACAACTGACAAATATTGAATATTCCTATATGCAATTGTTACAGTACCAGCTAATTTTGCAGGGAAGAAATTCTCTTCAGTGAAAGTCAGCACAGCTTAGTTTGAATGGCTTTCCCTTTGAAAGAAGAGTAAAAGAGAGCTCAGTTTCGTAGCTTTGCTTTATTAACACAGACAGTACAAAGCTCTGTTAAAAATCCTGAATTCCTCTAAAATATGTGACATAGTCTGTTACTGGAAATAAACCTTATTGGTGTGTAATTTTGCAAGAAATATAAATTGGAGCAGTGCTAATATATAAAAATATGCTCTTTGAAACAATGTAAATTCAAACGAACAAAAAGCATGTTGGTTGTTACAAATGCTTCAAAACCCATTTAAAAGCAAAAATTAAGATGCTTCAGGAAATTCAATTTGATACGTTTGGAACCTGCTAGTAGTTGAAAGCAACATTCTTTTTTGTCTGAAAATTTAGTGTTACTACATACATGTTGCATTTGATTCTATTTTTCTTGTATAAGGATTTTATTTAAAAATTATTTTACCTTTTAGTAACAACCAAGTAGATCATGTCATGTCCTAAATTACGTGGATGCAAATTTTAAAACGATTTTACGTCATACAAAGACCTGCAGAGATAGAGGTGATCTCTGGCAGCGATCAGTTATAATATCCATGGAGGATGATAAACCAAGTTTCTCTTTAATCTCCCTTTCAGTAATAAAATTTTAATAAAAGGTTTCTGCAGAGTCCTCATCTTGTCTGTTGAACACACTAAGCTGGCAGTTGATATAAAACATACTTCTTTACAGCACTAGGTGGCAGAGGAGTGTAGCTTTCTGGTAGGTGCAAAACAAAAGCCAGAGGTCCTTTGAGATACGGTCAGTGTCAGATTCAAGAAGTTGGCACCTGGTAAGCAAAAGATCCGCAAAAAGACTACATTTTGCGAATTATGAAGAAAAATGCAATAGTTGTCATCTATGGTAATGCATTGTTCCAACTAACTTTAATTAGATCTATACTGAGAACTAATGCACTGGCTTTTGTGTGTATTTATGCGCTTCTGCTCTTTGCTGGGTGACTTATTTGAAACGGCAGTTGTACCCATCCTTTTTCCCTAACAAGATACTGGAGCTCTTCTTATGCCTCTCACTTACAGATGATTTTCTACGTTGTTTTCTGTGCCTAGTGTATTCAGTTAGTTGACATTTTATTTATGTCACTAGAAAGTCTTGCAGAGAATAGGTCTGGTGGCATTCCAGTGAATTTCAAGGTGTAACTTCCTTGAATTTGTAGAGTCGTAAGGATCAGTGCACAAACAGCAGACATGAAGTGTAAAGAAAAGAAAACCTATGTGATGTTTAAATGCATATTAGTTGCTCAGAAAGGAAAAGAAGATTGTACACTCCATCAAAGATTTAAAACGTTTTAGAACTACGCAAGTGATAAAGGTGCCTATATTTTTAGAACTTACTTGTTAATTAGTATTTTTTAAAGATATTGGCAAAAATCCTTCTTTTACCTCACATGGCTGCATTGTGTAATTTATAGAGTGAAGGAGGTTCAGTATAAATACATGTTATTTCCAGATAATTTACCTAACACTTAACCTTGACAAAGACTTTAAGAATGGGCCAGATGAGGAGAAGATCAGTGAAAGGAATGAGAAGGAAGTTGGGTATGCAGCAGTGATGGAGCTAGTTTTGCCTACTCAATGTATATTTCTGGGAAGTTCTGTTGAAGTCAGTGGACTATAATTCAAGTGTGTTCTGATCCTCCAAATACACAAGCACCTCGCTGTTCCCCTTGGTTTCTTGAAAGAGCACAGACGCCTTTCTATACAAGGTGGTTCTGATGGCGTTATTCCCACTACACAAGCGTGTAGAAATGTTCTGTCTGCCGTGTCCTGGCTATAAGCCTGGTTAATCTTTTAGGTATCCTACACTGGGGACCAGCTCACGAGACTCGAGAGGAGTAGGCACATTAAATGCAGCGTGTGTCATGATGTAGGACGAACGATCCGTCCCTACTTACCCAGCTGACATAGCTTTTGCTGCCGTTCCCAAAGTATCTATCTTAATGCTATTTCTATTCCCATCACACAGGCTCATCGGCTTGTCTAGCACTATGGCTTACAGCTCTATTTTCCATTAGGGTGTAGCTCTAGACCCCATTATGTGAAATACTCTCTGTGGAACTAAGGATTTTGGACAGGCTATTGGAAAGATGTATGTTTCATTTTATAATCTGGGATTAATATTAAATACAAAGAATAATGGCTTTAAAAGGGGCTATACTGAATAGCATAAGGCTCAAAATTGACAGACCAGTCCTGTAGGAAAAGTTTGTTCTAAATCTGTTGAGTTCAGAAGTTCCTACTCATTGGTTTTTTGTCTCCTCCTACTCAGTCGTAATCAGATCAAGCAAAGCGTCTAAGATGTTCTGAAGAATAATATCAAGGTTCGGTCCAGTTAAAGATATAGTATATAATTCTGTCACTCTTAAACAGGATGGTATCTTGATCTTCAAGAAGCCATTGATTTCAGTAGGACTTGTTTTAAAGAAAATTATAATTCCAAGTGACTGAGAGGAAGGCTGTAAAACGTCAAGCTGTTGGGTTACAAAGTCATTTAATGAGATCGGTAAAGCATTTTTTTTCTTGAAATCAAGGGAAAAAGATACTTCACTTGAGCCCATGAGTCCAGCTCTGCCATACTCCTTTGAATAAGGTCATTTATGAGCAGAGATGGTAATCATTTAGGAGTTCAGGAGAATGCTGAGACTTTTGAACGTCTCTTGCCCCAAATGAAGCTGCCTCAGATGTTTTTGTCCAGTACAAATTACCACAAAGTTACTATGAAGAAGGAATGGAGGAAGAGTTGAAGACCAAGAAAGTACAGTTGTTGGCAAGTATGTAGAAGTACAAGGCACCCTGTTGCTAGATAAGGCAGAGAGACTTATGGATTGGAAAAGCAAAACAAAACAGCTCTAGCAAAACAATAATAGTACTTATAAGGGAATAATGAAATACGTACAAACCCAGTAACAAACTCACCATCACCCCCTCCATAGCACTCCACACTGATGCTGCAGAGCAGGTGCCACTGGGAAGGTCCCAGACTCAGCAGCAGAGGGGAACTGGATGCAGGAGCTGTATTCAGGAACTCAGAATTGAGATCAAGGGCAGAAGATCGGACAGAGTCATGCTTGGACACTGACCATTGAAGAAGAAGTCTTCAGCCCCTTGGTCCCTCAGTTTTATACTGAATATAACGTATGGAAAGGAACAGTTTTGTTGGTCACCTGTCCTGTCCATTCCTCCCTGGAGGTGCAACCTTTTACTTCCTTATGAGCCTTCTACTGCCCGACACCCCCAGCGTGGCACAGAAAATCCATCAGGGACCTCGGTTATTACAGGAGTAAGTATAAGCAAGAGCCTTTCTGCATCCCAGTCCTTGGTAGTAACTGTAAACCTCAGGCATTGTCACTTCTGGTAGCACACACTGTCTGCAAAAACACGCTGTTGACTATGGAAAGTGCAGTCTCTTAGAAAAGACTGAGCTGAAAGTAAAATCACTGAACAGAATTGGGTCTGTTTAGCTCAGGCCAGGACATTTCTTCAAGAAGCATACCTGCGTAGTGCAACGGAGTGAACAACTGCAAAGTGCTTGAATGTGTGGCACAGCAGAAAGGGATGGCGCCGCAAATACCAGTCCACCGTGTGTGACTTCCATGGTAGCAATTTCTGTCAGAAGCTAAAGGGCATGATTCCTACTTGACAGGTGGCACAAAGAGCGAATGAATTCCTCAGAATTGCTCCCTCAGTCAGTGGTGGAGAAAGGAACTGAAGTTATTTGCAGCCTGTTGTATTCTCTGCTATGTCACAGGTTAGGGAATAATAACAATTACTGCTTGCTCTGGCCATTAATCTAGCCAGATTTGTGTTTTGATCAAGTAAACTGCAGCAAAGATACTATGTGACTAAATACTTGTTAGGAAATAGGCCCATAAGGGGCCTTTATCCAGAGCTCCTCAGATAAGCTGCAAATATGGTTTGTTACTAAATGATGCCTTCTTTTTTTCTCCTTTCACTTGAGAACAGGAGGAAGAAAATGTGATTTGTGCAGGAATCTTCCAGGGACAAGATTCATTCACTTCTCATGTGCAGAACGGTGTCTTACCCTAAAATAAAAGCCATTCTGTGCAGTGGGATTATTTATAAGAGTATGACTCAGCTGGACAACAATGGTAGAATCTGTCCCCAGGAATCTTTTAATGCATGAATCTAAAAAGAAGTGTAATCCTAGAAGTAAAAGATTTCTTCTCCACAGATTAGATTCCTTTGGTCCAGGATCAAGATGCTGTTTCTATCTGCTATGTACAAGACGTTCCGTCTAGTAGAAAAAAAAAAGGACAACCCAAACTATACAAGCAATTAAATTATTTGAAAAAAACCCAAGAACGTAAGATCCAGAGATCATTCGCCAGCAAAACCAGCAGTACCAATGTGCAAATAATTGATTTAGATCACTTCTTCCAGAAAAGAATTTTCTTTTGAGATGCTTCAAGATGAAAATTACAAAGGAAAAGAATTTATGATCATTTTTTCCCTTTTCTTTCCAATCAAAGAGCTGTACTTTGCTTTCAAGCCACTAGAGTGTATCTTCCACCTGCTGATTTGGCAGATGCTGGGCTCCCTGAAGATGTTGCTTAAGTTATATGACTATCAGATTCAACAAGCAACTGATTGAGAACAGGTACTCTTGATCAAAAATAATTTAATTTTTAGCAGTTTATTTCTGTTATAATGACCCTGATTGCAATGTCTGTATCTTCCCAAGAGCATAGACATTGGCTTTGTTAATATGATTTTCAATAGGATTTTTTTTTCTGAAACAGCACTTGAAGGAGCAAAGATATCCATAACCTTCTTTGACAGATCTTATAGCCACATTTGGGTCTGAGAAATATGAAGGAGAATCCGAGACTTTAAGCAAGATTCCCTTCTTTCCAAAGATAAAGCCGAAATGAAAGTGATGACGAGTGATAAAAATGTGTAACTGAGTTTTCCTAGCCTGTGGAGTTAAAAAATAAAATTATGAAAGTTCCTTGCTGAATTCAGAGCTGCAGAGAGCAGTGTCAGGCAGGCTACTGTTTGTGCGTGCCATTGCTATATCCCAACAGAATTCTTCTTACGTGTCTGCAGACAGTGTTAATCATGACCACAAGCAGATCTCTTTAGTAGAGCAAGCAGCAGCAGAGGTTGTAAGAAAACTGTGAATTACAAGGCTTCTACTTCAAAGTAAAATCCCTAGTTACTGTGGTCAAGTGATTGACATTAATATTTCACCACTGAGCATCCTCCCTGAAGTGGTTCCATAAGCCACGGACCTTAGTGGGTGCATTGCCAATAATTGGAGAGAACTGTCCCCATCTCTCTGTGCCTTTCTTTTCGATCTACAAAATGGGGACAAGACTGATTTCATGACACTCCCATGGAGCTCTATCAGGAGTCGTTTTTCCTAAACCATCTACATTGTGATGATCACCAAAATGCAAACAGAAGCGTATTCAACAGAAATTGCCTCAAGTTGCACCAGGGGAGGTTCAGGTTAGACATTAGGAAAAACTTCTACACTTAAAGGGTTATCAAAGATGGGAACAGGCTGCTCAGGGAAGTGGTTGAATCACCATCCTTGAATGTGTTTAAAAGCTGTCTTGATATGGTGCTCAGGGACATGATTGAGAAGTTAGGTAATGGTTGCACTTGATGATCTTGAAGGTCTTTTCCAGCCATAATGATTCTATGAAAAGCCAGGTGCACACGGAAGTTTTATCTGACTGATAGACTGGTTATTGCTCCCAAAGCCTGCTTTCAAAAGTTAGCCACTGGGCACTGGTGCCCACTTCAGCTTCAGAGAAAGGCTGGAGGGGTCCACTGTTTAGAAATAACCATTTCTCAGGCTCTTCACACTCATGCCACTAGATACAGTGTGCCCACTACAGAAAGCCGTCTCTTGCCACTCTTTGGTTTACACAACACAGCATCACTGGCCTGTGCAGAGGCACTGACAGCAGCTCTGCACTGGCAGTCTCAGAGGAGTAATTGTGGAAAATAATCATTCCCGCTGATTGCTGGGGAGCAGCAAGCAAGTACAAAGCCTCATGGAGACAGCACAAACCACGTCTCAGTTTGATTGTGTGCAGCCAGCTGCAGCAGGTTTGTGCCTATGTGCGGTCTGAGTGTTTTTCTGGTCATGCCACCCCCTGTGGCCCCTAAACGGCCAGGGTCAGATCCTGCCATACCTGGTGGTCAAAGGAAGCGTGGACTGTCCGACCTTTTCAGGTCCCAGGGTGGCAGGAGGGAGCAGAGGCAGTCCCTAGCCAAGGGAACCTGAACCTTGCAGCACCTCTCTTCCACTCATCAACCACCACTATCCATAGCAGGCTTGGATTACGTGTGGTGTAAAGATTCTTGGGTCTGTGCCGAGATCAGGAGAGAGTACAGCAGGGAGCAGTTCTCCCATGCCCACTCTTGCTGTCCTTATTGGAGAGGATGTTGAGCCCAGATTTTTCATTTTTTAAGCTATTTGAAGTGTGCCATAGGTCTTCCGACAATGAAATAGACACAAGTATGGGAAATGCCTGACAGGCCAGACACCAACTTTTAGTCTTGTTCCTCCTGTAGGAACTGCTGGCTATCGTTTCCCATGGCCTGCTTGGTGCTCTGCTTCCCTGGACTCCATCCACAAGGCAATTCTTGCTGCAGTGCCTGAACATTTAGACATTTGCATTATAATTTGGCCATGGTGGACTTGCCTATGCTGCTTACCCTACTGCCAAAACAGGCATAGCTTTGACATGTCATGTGATTTCCCAATCTAATCACTTATTTTCCCCACTGAAAATGATAAGAAAACACTAACTGTTGGACACTTTCCTTAAAACAAGGTATTTTATACAACCAAATTTTCTTTGTGCCCTCCTCCTATTTTCTGCATATGGCGTTGGGGCTAATTTCACCTTTGGTAAACTATTGATCTAAGCAGTGTGCATGGAGATAAGCACTGGTCCATATTTCCAGCCAACCTACTGCTGGTTTGTGCATTAGTTCCTCCAGATTTTGCAATAAATTAATTAATGCAGGGCAGAATTTAAGCGGGATTCTCAGGCTTCCTGCATTTTAAGTTTGAAATCCTGGACTGACACAATTCCTGCTCTATTCCTCAGTCATTTTCCAGTAAAGAAAACTACTGAGCCAAAGCTCACAAAGTGGTGAATAACTTGGCACAAATTAATTTCAGCATTCTGTCCCCAAGAGAGTCAATAAACATGGAGGACTCTCTGTACCTTGTTGACTTCTTTCCAGTTTGTATTTTCCTTTAAAGAAAAGGATATTGTGCTTTTGTGAAACTCAACTCCTACAAAGGGACACTTTGTGTCTGCACAGCTCCAGCGGCAGCAGTACGTAATGCTGATAACAATGAGGAGCTCATGCTGAGGAGTATCCTCTATTTGCTCACCCAGAGATATGCATATTCAATTTTTTCTATTTCTGATCAACTGGAAAGATGGTGGCAGCATATAGAAGTAGAGGTCTGGTGCATCACTCATTATGCTGAGACTAATATGACTTTCTATCTTATTTTAGCTTCAGAGGAAGTCCCGAGGCCATGGGGGAAAAGCAGCAGTATGGAAATGTGGATGGAGGGGGAAGGGGAATGAACAGCTGGAGAGTATTCAGTGCTGGTCCGCTCTAGGGAGAGCAGAGATCTCATCGTAAGTGCTGAGATCTTGTCACAAGCACGTTGATCTCAGAGGGCTGTGCAAAGAGAATGTCGTTTGTTAGTTGTGGACCACTGCCAGTTGTGGATTTTATATCCCAGAATGACCAGCACGAATTTGATTAATTTGCCATGTAGTATATCTGGCTGCAATACCTTTCCATTAATTTATGCACTGGTTTTCTTAAAGCCTGCAAAAATCCACATTTTGTAATTGATTTGGTTTTTAATGTTATATCAGTGTATGCGAAGTGCTTTAATTAGCCCACCATTTTCCTTGAGGGGTAAGGTTTTTTTATACTATTTTTTCACACATATTCCATGTATTCTTCTAAGTAGGGGAAAATTATCTTAAAATATTAAGAACTGTTATTGGCTAAACAAGTTCTCTAACAGAGAAATTAATCAGTTCATTGCCTTGTTCAGAAATTCTTTTCAAGTGTATGACCTTGTTGTAAATTACTAACCAGAAATGTGGATCAATATGGGAAGCCTATATGACAATTTAGCAGATGAAAGAAAGCTTCAATAAGGATAGTTATATTGCTAAAAAGTGCCATTTTACTTTCTCTCTGTCATTTCGTACATAATCCCAAATCCGTTTTCCCTCTTGCGTTCCACGTTCCTTTGTCTCAGTGAAGCTATCACTTTGTTTCACTATGACCACGTCTCTGACTCATCTGTTAGATATTCCTTCTGCCCATATTTTCTTCTAAGGATTTCTCTTTGTCATCTTTAGCTATTGGATGAAACCCTTATCTTTACCTGCAACAAGGTTTCACAATACCTTATGCTCTTCCCAAGCGCCTGAAAACAAACCTTTCCTTATTCTTCTGAGTTCTTGCCTTGAAGGGTGTTTGAGACCTGACATTTCCATTCAGCATGTAAAAACACTCAGTTTACTGGGGAAACAACATGGACATGCAAAGCTTTGTTCAGGAAAGGTGATGGCAAGTGTTAATAAGAAGGAAAAACAGTAAAGCAGAGAGGGAGTGAAGAAGGGAAATCCTCTGTGCTCAGAGATGTAAAGATTAGGCTCAGATGGAGAATCACTTCAGGACTCGCTGTCCCAGATGTGTGTGTGTGCCCAACCTTAGCTGCATTCCTAGACTGCTCCATCTCACATGCTCAGTTGCATGTTTTTTCACTCTTCTACTTAATAATTTAACTAGGAAGATTGAGCAACTACCAACTGAATTATTGAAGGTGTAATTAAACTGGCAAGAGTTGAGGGGAGCATGTGAGCATTTCCATAGCAAAAAAAATAAATCTGTTTCACTATGAAATGAAATGTCACAGCTAA
>NW_009724355.1:0-3290 GCF_000703405.1 Apaloderma vittatum
GCCAGTCTGGTGGCTTGTGGGAGGGGTTTGTGAGTGAAAAAAGGCTGCGAGTTGTGACCAGGTGCCGTTAGAGCAGAGCAAAAGGTTGGACTGAGGTTGGTTGTGAAGTTTTTCAGGATGGGGGTGGTGAGGCACTGTCACGGGTTGCCCAGAGAAGCTGTGGGTGCCCCATCCCTGGAAGTGTCCAAAATCAGGTGGGACAAGGCTCAAGGCAACTCGATCTAGTGAAAGGTGTCCCTGTCTGCAGCACGAGGGCCAGACTAGGTGATCTTGGCAGGGCCCTTCCAACCTGGTGAAATTACTGTGGGGATGCTTTCAGCGGAGGATGAGCTCTTTCGAATTTAGAGGCTGGGTTTGAAGTTGGAAGTGAAATTGAATGTTGTTGAGCAGAAGTAAATAACTCCGCATCCCTTTGTGCTTAACATCTACTTTTCACCTCATTTTGCTTTAAAAACCTTTCTTGTGGAAGAAAATAAAAAGTTGTGGTTTGGCACAAAAAGCAACCTGTCCAGTCAGGGGACCGCAGCTCCTGTGTTAGGAGCAGGAAGTCTGTGTTTCACAAAATTTCTCGTTTTCTAGTGTTAGTTGTCTGGCCCTTTGTTGCTGAGGGCTTGTGATCAGCAGCAGAGTATGACCACGAGGTACACTGCATGAGAAAGTGATATAAGTAGTGAGGGGAGGAAAACAAGATGTAAACATCAGCCTCTAATCTCTGAGACTGCCACTCTGTAAATAGTTTGAGCTGTCTGTGGAAGGGTGCTCTTGTCCAATTGACCTTGAAGTCCAATCTGCAGTTAGTGAATGGAAATAGATAGTTTGTTTTGTTTTTCCTGTTGACCTTTTCTGTACTTGGAATAACAGCTTGCTGGCTCTGAGTCTGGTAGGTTTTCAAATGTTGGATGCAAGTTGCTTGTTTGCTGTTCAGGATTCGAAGGCTCAAGCTCTAACCATTCCTGGGCTGTGGTGAGAACAGTGTGGTGAGAACAGCGTATGCGTTTCTTCCGTGGGATGAAGGTTAACTCCTGGGGCATCTCAGCCTTCTGTCTTATTTGAGTAGTTATCACCTGGCAAGGTGTTGAGAACTTCTACATGCTGTGTGCTGCTTCACCCCACAGATTGAGGAAGGGGATGCTAACATGAATGCACCCGTCATAACTCCTTCATCGTCCACAGAAAGTGTCAACAAGGTGCCTGTGGTGAAGGCCAAGGCCACTCATATCATCATGAACTCTCTTATTACAAGTAAGAACTCTCATCTCTAATGTGGTGACTGATGGGGTGTGGGCACACAACCGGCTTGATAACGTTCAAGGTAACTGCCTGAGTTCCTGGACAGATTATGGGGTCAGACTGATGCTGCTCTCGAGCAGTATGTGATGCTTTTTGGAGGATACTTCTATAAGGAAGCAAGGAACAAGGGCCACACTTTACTGCCCCTGTGTGTTCCCAGGTGCTGGAGGTGGGTGGTGAGGGAGGCGTGTGAGTATGTTTTCTGCTGACAGGACACTGCGGTCCACACAACCTTGTTGCTGGAGGGCAGAGGTGGTTGCTGCTGTTACTCTGTTTGCTCATTGACTTGCCATTTCTGAATGACAGGTAAAGCTCTAAAATTAGCCAAAGTGGCGTGGAAGGCTGTCACACTGTGCTAATGGAGCTCTTACCGGTGTTTATTTTAGTTAGTAGCAGCAGCTGTCTTGCCTAACAGTAACACTTTAAAAAATAAACCTCATAAATCATGATGCTTTAAAATCAAATTTGGTCAGTTATGTTTGTGGAGAAGATGTGCCCATTTGCAACAAGAGGAATTATTCATGTGTTAATCTATCCCTGTTGCTCCTTCTTTTAGCAGCTGGGATCTAAGCTTCATCTTTTCCTCCAAGCGGTGCTTCCAAAGACTTCTAGATTTTTCGGACCAGCACTTTGGAACAGCTATACATTTGTGCTTATTTCAGTCTTGGCTCAAAAATAACTGACACATAAGAAAATGTTATTTAGGAATATGGGCTTTCTTTTGGAAAGCAACTCCTCTTCCCGTCTAATAACAAAGTGCTCATTAATTAAAACCATGATGGCCTGAAAATGTGTGTGTGCAGTAAGAAGCTAGGAGCCCCAATCTGCAACTCTCAGGAATAAGATTCAGTAACAAGTTGGAAATAAAGACAAAGATCCTCTAGATTTCTCATGTATACTGTGCTATCCCTGCAAATAAGTTTAGCATTAACATGCAAAGTCTTAACTTATTTTAAATAAGACATTGGGCTTTTCCTGTAATCTTGTACTCTAATTCCTTTCGACTTTTTTCTGAGCCTCACTAAGGAGTGAACATTTTGTGCTGGTAGTTGCCGGGGGGGAAGTGCTTATTTTTCAGAGCTGAAGTTGATATCAGCATTTTAGATGCTGGCTCTGTGTTTTGCTGACATAGTTTATTTTACTAAATCACTGACAGTCTTCACCACCTGTTCTGTAAGGCTGTGATGGTCAGGTGAGCTAGTGTGGGCAGCCTTTCAGAAAACTTCATTTTTTGTTGGCCAGAAAAACTCCCTTGGATCTAGAGAGCCACTTAGAACGTCCAGCATATTGGGGTCTCCTGGATTTAGGAAGTTGTAATTAGGTGTTACATAGTTTCTTGGGTATATTAATCACAGGTGTTGTATTTGTAATATGTCTGGTTATTTGGGACAAATCACTGTTCATCTGACTTAGCCCTATGACTCAGGATAGTTTTCAAGTCAGAATATTTCATTTAACTTCATCTTACTGCCTCTGTCAACTCATCGTGACACGTAGGTATGAATGATGAAAAAAAGGTCTTAAATTAAGTTGCTTAAGTTGCCTTTGCTTGGTAGAACTGCATGTGGTGGCACTTCTGTGTGAATATGTGCTCTTGTCTGTTCCAGAGCAGACTCAGGAGAGCATTCAGCGCTTTGAGCAGCAGGCAGGGCTGAGAGATGCCGGCTACACTCCACACAAAGGCCTCACTACTGAAGAGACCAAGTATCACCGGGTGGCTGAGGCCGTCCACGTAAGGCTTGTTTCGCATTGGCTTTCTCTGTGTAGGTTGTGTACTAGGTTATGTCTGCTGACATAACTTCTGGAGCGTGTTGCTGGGACTCTCCTTAAAACTGCTTCCTCTGAAGGCTTTTAGCTTGTTGTGTAGAAAGGTTACCTGCTTATATTTTAAAATTAGTGTTAGCCTTTAGTTTTGAAACCAACTTTTTTTGAGGTCCGTCATGTTCCCTGGTTGTGTCAGACTATGACAATTGTCTATTCAAGTGCTGACATCCCTACAC
>NW_009724355.1:3321-10402 GCF_000703405.1 Apaloderma vittatum
TATTTTTTTGCTCTACCTTTGCATGGTGCCCTGCAGTTGGCCGTTGTAACTTTGTCCCAAGACAACCTGTAAACCGTGCATTTTTGATGTGGGAGTTAGCAGAGGAAATTATGTTTGCCTCTTGCTGGAAAGACAACATGTGAATCAGCAGGCTTCTGATGAGCTCAGTTGCCCGCAGTAATCTTGTAGTTGGAGTTTAATAGTGAACTCTCCAAGTGGACACCCACAAGGTCAAAGTTTCAGTAACAGTGCTGGTGAATTGCATTAGTGTGGCATGGATAGCCACAGGAAACAGTCTGAGAAGGTGCCTGCCTAGCTGGTGTTTGAACTATAACTGCCCTTCAAGTGACTTCTTCAAAGTTTGGTTTGTGCTGGCTTGTAATAACCTGGTTCACACAAACCCCAGTTCCTGTTTATTTTATGACCAGGCATACTCTTCAGGTGCAGTTCATCTCAGTGTCCTAGAGCTGCGTTTCAATCCTGTTGTATGTGGATTGCTTCTCGGTGGCTACTGCTCCGCGGCTACCTTGTACCTTCTGCAAGAAGTCTGGTCTTGCTTTTTCTAGAGAACTTGTGGGACCGATAGCTCTGTTGCTCTGAGAACTGCTGGAGACAAATGGTTGCTGATGTGTTTAGACTTGTTATCCAGGTAGCTCAAGTGATGTGTCAGCTGCCTCTGCGACCTTCCTGTGACTGCTGGTATGGAAGCAGTGCGTTACTGCTGGGTGCTGCCTCCAGACAGCAGAGTGAGCTGTAGGTGTTTTACTTCCTCTGGCTTGATGGATGTTGCTTGAGCATAGTGGACTTGCAAAATGCTTGTCTGATGTGGAAAGAAGCTTAAGTAGTGTATGCAAGTACTGTAATCCTGGATTTGGCTTTAGGTCAGACGACACTTAAATCCTTTATCACCTTTGATGGAAACAGTTGTCCAGTTTTGATCATAAATCTGGCTGTTTGTTCCTTATGTCTTGTATTTAAGCTTTGTTGCGTCTGTTTCTCTTGCCTCTCCTAACAGAAACTAAAAATGCAGAGTGGAGAGATGACAAAAGATGACAAACAGACTTCTTCTGCTCACTCCACTCCAAGCAGCACTCCCCACTCCTCTCCCAAGCATAAAACCAGGTACTTTGTTCTGGCAGATCACTGCCTCCTTTGGTTTCTTACAGGCTGCTGAGGTGGCAGCTGCTATGAATAACGTTCTTACCCAGTGAGGAGCAGACTAAGGGGTGAAATTCAGAGCCTGCTGTGAATTTATGTTGTTGAGATCCAAATGTTGAAAGCTTGTAGAATTTGGGCTTACATATCTTCATCCTGGGTGGTAACAAATCTATTAAGATTGTTAAAATTGCCATGATAGCTACAGGTAAAGCTCCTGGCACACAGAGGCCACTTGAAGTATCTATTCTTGTGTTTTACACATTTTAATGATTTTTTTCCCTAGGGGTTGGTTTAGTCAGGGATCCTCTACTTCTATCACTGGCCCAGACTTTGCCATGGAAGCTGGTGGGGACAAATTGCCATCTGAAAGATGGAGCTTTTTTGGACCCAAAGCCGTCCAGAAATCCACCAATGATCCAGGTATGTCCTCAAAAATCTCCTGCCCTGCAAGAACTATGGGAGTACTGTCACACACCAAAACTTGGTAGTTATTTCTCAAGCCTTCTCCTGCTTGCCTTGTTATTTTCTTGTACCACCTTGTGAACATGTGCTGTTCATATAATTTCTGTGCCTAAATACAAAGTAGTTGAATAAAACCTATGCCAAGGATCTGAAAGTAGCTGAGCTGCAGTGGAAGGGCAAGGTGTGAAGGTGACAGCTTTTTGCTCTGCTGTTTGGTGGAACCAGAGCTGGAAGTGCCAGCCACTATGTGTGGAGAAGGCTTCAGATGATGTGGGGCTCCTGGGTCTTACGTTGTCTTTCTGTGGTGTCGAGCATCAGTGACACTGCTCAGTCCTGGCAGCAGTGGAAAAAAGACTTTGCTGATTTTCCTAGCTCTTACTTGCTTAGATTTTTATTTTTCTTTGTCAGCAGGATTTACCATCCAATCCTATAAGGGTGCCCAGAAACCATCCCCAATGGAGCTGATGCGTGCTCAGGCCACTAGGATGCCAGAGGATCCCGTCACCTTTAAGCCACCTAAAATGGACATTCCAGTCACAGAAGGGAGGAAACAATCTCCACGTTCCCATAACATCAAACCTCGGGATCTGAACGTGCTCACTCCCACTGGGTTCTAGGAAGAAGAATTCTTCTGGTGTCTTTAGTGGGCTCCAGGGTTTCATAGGCTCTGCTTCCCTGGCCCATTGTGCTGCAGTAAAGTAGGAAAGTCTCCCTTCCAGCTCTTAATCTCAGAAAAGGAAACAGTTGTGACTGTTCTCCTAAAGCCAGTTTTGAAAGAACTGCACTAGTACTAAACCAATGTAAACTATCCTGTCTGCTGCACTGCAGCAGTTTGGTCTGCTAGGCTGCACTCGATGTGCTTCCCGGTACCCTGCACCTCAGTAAAACCTTGAACTGTGTGTTGTGGGACAGGACTGCATGTGGTGTGCAAGCAGGCTGGCTTCTCTACCTGTA
The DNA here is from genome assembly GCF_000703405.1 of Apaloderma vittatum. Lineage (NCBI taxonomy): Eukaryota > Metazoa > Chordata > Aves > Trogoniformes > Trogonidae > Apaloderma > Apaloderma vittatum. Next base: position 5,896 of record NW_009724355.1, read on the forward strand.
GTCTGATTGTCTTGTCCTGCTCAGTGCTGAAGTACCCTCAGGAGGATGGTGGTTCTGTCTGATATAGAATGCCAGCAGAAAATGATGAAAAGAAGCAAGGACTGAAAACTGGACCATTAATTTCCAGAAGGAAGTTGCTCTAGGAATGTAGTGCATTGGTTTTAAATGTGGCACTCCCTTGCTATCCAGTGTGACCTTAGTTCAAGATCTAGTACTTCTTTGTCCTTGGAATTTTCTTAAAGGAGAAGTGGAGCGGTGACTGTTCTAAGATGTTCTTATTAGCAAGGCAGGGAGCAGAATCTAATGGGGCTTGGCAGTAATGAGGAAGAATTGCTTCCCTTCCAACTCTTCATGTTTTTTCCAGAAAGGTGGAAATGACCAGAGCTGGTGTGGCTTGAACCAGGTAATCTTTCTGCAAAACAACACTGTCCTGCCTTCTGGACAACAAGACTTCCAGATGTTCTGGCACTCTGGGTGCTGCTTAATTTTTTTGTTTGTTTGTTTTGTTTTCTAGCCTCTTGTATGAATTGTGTAGAAGTGTACCAGACACCAGGGGCACTTCTCAGATAAGGTCTTTTGTTTCATTTGCATTGGATGTATTTTGCAGGGCTGGAGGCAGATCAAGGCTAAATGTTCCTCCCTGCTGTGATACAGCTGTAGGTAATTTTTGACCAGGAACTGGAAGCAGCTAATGCTTGCTCTCATGAAAAGTGAAAGGAGCTTCTGGCTACTATCTAATCCTTATGCATTATAGGCAGTGTTGCTCTCTAATATTCACCTGTGACAAACAGGTCTTGTCTCTCTTGATCTCGTGATTAAGTGTTGCAGAGTTCCCTCAGCCAGCAGCAGGCTTTTTGTGGTGATGAGGTGGCACCAGCAGCCTCACATCTGGTACTGGAAGCTTCTCTGTTGCCAGGACATTCTACAGAGGTTACTTAACAGCTGGTCACTATTGATCTTGGATTTCTGCCTTCTTAAACCAAACATTCCTCCCAGGGGGTGAGGCAGGGTTGGCTCACTTGGCTAGCTGCTGTCCCCTCTGAAGCAGCATGTTTTGTGACTGCGTCATCTCAAGCTTCAACAGCACTGCCAATGATGTGTTGTGTCAAGAGTCTCCCACCCAACCACGCAGTTTTCACTGTCATCGCTCATTTGCACCTTGGCAATCAGTCTCTCATTTGACATTAATTTATTTGTTGTCCGTATTCATGTCTCTAATATGTATGATTTGTTTGTTACAAGAAAATAAAATCCTTGTCAATGGAGGTCCTTGGTGTGTGTTAGCACTGGTGAAGCACCTGTGGAAGGAGTGGTCTGTCCAGTGAGTGTGGGTTCAAGGTTCTGTCTAGTAGGGCTCTGGCATCACTTGCACTAGGCTAAAGTGTTTGCTCTGCAAAACTACCTTATGACAGGGAGATGAGGTTTAAAGCCAGGCGTGATCCTATCTTAGGGCTTATGTAGATGGCAGTAAAAATGAAATATTTTTTTTTTCTTGAGTTATTCAAATGGTGACTCTTCATGTTACTGAGATTGCTTGTCTTGAGGCTTGTGTGTTTGCACCTGTACTGTGGAGATGGGCACAGCTGTGGGAGCCAGGCTGGTATTTGTTAGAGGCCCCCACCCTGCAGTGGTGCGGCCATCTCTGCTTTGCCTTCCTCTGAATGGTGCTGGTTTGAGTGCTGTTGTAGCATTTGTAGCTGCCGAAGTACAGCTGATGGAGCACACAGTTACCCTGGGGACATCTGAGCTGAATGCAGGTGTTTGCTGTGCTCCTGGAGTCTCAGCAGAACTACAAGTGGTGAAATAGGTCCTGAAGCACCCAGGTACTCTGGTACAGGCTGCTACTGCAGGTCTTGGTTACACAGGCAAATCTCAGTTTTCTTTGGAAGGGCTGGGGTTAAAGTGTGGGCTCATGGTGTGATATTCTACTTTCTGTATTTCACTCCAAGACAATTTTAGGGGATATAACCAACATTTCAGAAAAAACATCCATAATTATGGACCTCTTTCTGGAATGTGGTTTCATTTCTAGTCCAATGATAGAAGTCTAATCCAGATAAAAGGACCTAACTGGAAAATATACTTGAATCAGCACAGAATCATTGAACTGCTTATGTTGGAAAAGACATTTAAGATCGAGCTCAACTGTTAATCTAGCACTGCCAGGTCCACCACTAAATACCATGCAGGAAGAGCAGCTTCCTAGAGCAGGGAGCACATGGAGTTTGCGCTGTTGGGAGTGGTTCTGGACACTACTCCCAGAACAGGCTTCTTCGCTTTTCTCTGGATAACTTATCCCTGGGTTAGAGGGGCAGTGTTGTGCAGGTGGGTGGTTTGTTCTACATCTGGCAATTAGGAAGTCACTTCCTAAAGAACAAGGAGCAATCCTTGGAGCCCCAGGGCTATGTTAGTCTAATGCTATCTCAGTGTACAAGTGATGGAGCTCTCCAATTCATCTGAGTAAGGCTGGCACCATGATGAAAGAGTTCCAGCAAATACGAAAATAATTTATTTATTTTTTAAAGTGTACAAAGTGCCTTGTAAAACTGTAGGATGAGGCAAGTTTGAAACGAAATTTTGAGACTGTGTAAACCAGGCATTTTTCCAGAAAAATGAATGAACAAACCCACATGACGTGTGACATTTGAGACTGCAGCACGAGATGCAGGTTTTTGTAGAGGAAACACAAAGCTTATTGTGTCCCGTGCTGCAGTGCGTGTCTCCATCAGGTAGCAGTGACAATGAGGAACAAGTCCCGAAACATGCACAATTTCTCCTTGATCTGCTGGGGAAAAGGCTGCCCCAGAACCTGCTGCATTCGGCTCATGAAATCCTCGATCTTCAGCTGGATGTCCCGGTGGCTGACGTCATCGCTGTCCTGAAGCTTGGGCTTGGCTTTCTGAATGATCAAGTCCATCCTGTCGCTGAGTGAGCTCCGTAAGTGCTCTGCAAGAGGAAATGCTGGTGGCGAGAGGCAGCACACAGTGGGTGCCCGACTTGTTCAGGGCCAGAAGGCAGCATGCCGCAGGCAGCGCTGCAGTGAGGAGCAGTGGGGATCTGTGCCAACCCTCTCCCAGTTATCCTTGGTGCTTTGCCACAAGGCTCTCCTGGTGGGAGAAGGAACTGTACCCTCCAAGAGCTCAGTCTGCACGTGGAGGGAGCCCTAGAAATGGGGAGGGAAGGGGCAGGGCTTGTAGCATCCTTTTCTGACGTGCTAGTGGCAGGCTGAACAGCTGTCCAGCTGCAAAGGAGTCTCTAGGGCTTCAGGGAGAATAGTAGTCTACATGCAGGTGATGGTGGGTTCCTCTACATTCCTCCATGAAAGCAACCCTGGGCTAAAGCAGCTGAAGTTGGGAAGAGACTTTAGGAATTTTCTGGTAAAATGGCTTTAGAGAGGTTTGGGAAGTGGTTTGTGACTGTGCTGCTCCCTTGGAATCACAAATACTGCTCCTTCTGCGGCTACCAGGGGTGGTCCTCCCTGCCCAGTCTACCAAGTGCTGAGTGTGTCCTGCCTTTACCATCCCTTTGACTTCTACTTTTCCTCCTAAACCACCTTATTCTTCCACCCTCTTTGTGTGCAACTTAGACAAGTTGTACTGTTGTGTACTTCCTCGTGCTGGGATTGATCCCTTAGGAAGCAGACTATTTATTTCTTAGGAGCTAATTTTGTTAAAGCAAGCCAGGTGCTCTGCTTGATGCAACATCATTCCTTTGCTCTGGCTGCTGGGAATAGTTACTAGCATGAGCAGAGGCACATTATCTTTCTGAGACTCAGACAAGAGTCATGAGAAGGGAGGAAGAAGGATATTTTGGCTGTTCTACTGCAGCTTTTTAATGAGATTGTGTTGTTTAAGTCCAGAACAGGCTGCTTACCTAGTACTACATTTTGGTAACTCAGCAGCAACAAATTCAGGTACTGCAGCATCTCATCCCATCTCTGCCATACTGCTGTTTCATCCTGTGACAGGAGACAGTGTTTAGTTATTAGAAGCGGTTTTCTCAGGAGAGAAAAAAGCAAAAAAGCGGTTGGATTGGATACCTGGTATTGCAGGAGCACAGAGGAGTGGCTCAGGAAGTACAGGATCTTGGCTAGAGACAAGGGCAAGGTTGTGGGCACATCGCAACTATGCTGGAACAACAGCTCTAGCAGTTTGCAGCGGAGGAGCTGGCTCTCCATGGTGTTTAAGAAAGCTTCCCTGGAGGACAAAAAAGGATTTACTTTGGGGGAGACAGCACAGTCTGACCAGGGACAACTGCTGAAGCATGTTCTTGGTGTCCTGCTGGTGCTGATCTCGTGCAGATGTGGGGTAACTGCAGGGGCTGCCCAGCAGAGCAGTGGAAGGAAAACCTTCAGATGTGACAGAGACCTTGGTTATGCAGCCTGGTATTGGATGTGTTTACATCCTTAAGTCTGACCTGTGGCAACTCAAGATCAGTACGGTCTGTGAAGCAAGCTTAGCTGCTTCACTTCACCCTGTCCAGCAGCCGGTGCAGAAGTTACCCATTC
>NW_009724355.1:10433-12923 GCF_000703405.1 Apaloderma vittatum
GTGCAGCCAAGCAACTGTGAAATGGGGTTAGCGGCCAGCTGGATCTGGGATATCTGTCCTGGGAGGAGCAATAGCTTGGCTAGAGGCAGTTTGGCTTGATCAGACCTGGTGTGTGGTCAGGGAGAGTTCTGCTGAAAGGGCCTGAAAGGGCTGCCTGTGCGGGCTGGTAAATGTGAGTTTGAAGTGTCCGTGAGTTTAGTGGTCTTGTGTCTGCAGTAGAGCCAGCCAGGCCCTTGTGCTTTGGCTTCAGATAACGCATTTCTTAGAGAAGCAAAAAGAATGTTAAGGCAAAGCTGTAGAAACTGCATCATACTGCTGATGAGCTACCCAGTTGCCCCTGGTAATTAGTGATGCGTTTGCCAGTACCTGACTGTGCTGATGTGGAGTGCTGCTATTCAGACCCTCTTTACAGTTTTAAGGTCCTGCAACTTTAACAAGTGAGAGAATCAGCTGTCCCAGCAACACCCCAGCTGGGTAAATGTGTTCAGCTGGTGATGTTCTATCTCCATGGGAGATGCAGCCATGCTCTTGCTGACTGGGTCATAAATGAGCCTGTCTTTTCTATATCTTGTTGTACTTTATGCATTCAGACTTGGATGTGAATTGGGAATAGGACTGTTGCTCACATGGGCAGATGCTGCCTTGCACATGTTTGTCTCACCTTTGGCTCCTCAGGGGAATATTCAGTATAAATGGGAACATCACATCTGCGATCTTACAGGAGCTGCAGTTGGGAGATTTGTCCACTTCAACTGCGATGGACAACATCCGCTGGAGCAGGAACATCACCCTAGGTTAGAGAGAGAGTCAACACCAGGACATGCTACCCCGTGGCTTGCAGAGTAAAGCAGTGGGGATGGCACCTAGTTCAGCCTTGTGCCCTGCTGTGAGGGAGAAAAGGGAATGTAGCAGGCTAGATTTGGTGTCTCATGGTGGCTTTTGGATCTAACGCTCTTGGAAACAGAACTAATCCCTAGATGGGCCCTTGGGAGGACTCAGCAGCTGTGCTGAGTGTCGGTGGAGCAGAATGGAGCAGCCCGAGCTGTGGCCTTATGCTACGTGCAGGAGGAGGATGCCTATTGAGACAGTTTCCTATCGGGTGAGGAATTCTCTTGCTCACCAAGTCCATATCTACTCCAAAGGAGAGCCAGCAAAATTGGTCACATATACAGCCTGGCTTCCCTGACCTGACAAGGCAAGACTGGCTTCTCCTTGACTTGGACCCCATGATAATACCAGCAGGGAGTCAGGACTTCTGGGGCTTACTTCTGAGCAAAGAAAGCTGGTGGAGCTGCCTCTGCCTGGTCAGTGCTGGCCATCAGTGGTGCAGATGAGCTGTGTTCGGACCTTGCTTCTGCTGAAGTAGTTTTTTGCAGCTGCTCCTGGGGCTGGGAGAACCCGACTCCTGTAACTGCTGCGACCAACCATTCAACCACCTCCCTGGGACAAAAATGAACTTTAAAGGAGACATGCCCATTTGTTCTGACCTCTAGATCCACTTAAAGGTTTAGGAATAACCCCCCACCCCAAGGACAAGGAATATGTCTCACTTGCTTGGACAGGTTAGGGAGTAGCTCTGAGCAGCAGATTTACACATTTGTCAGCGGGACTGCCTCCTCCTCAGTCCTGTACTGAACACTGCAAATCTGACCTCATTCCTGTGAAAAGTCTGCTAGGTTGCAGCTGAAAATGTCTTGCACAATCTCAGGTAGTTTGCTTTCATAAATCGGCTTCTGTTCTTTATACTTGGGCCCTACAGTTCCCTCTGTCTCACAAGCTTGTTTCCTGGAAAGTCTGAAAGTCTAACCCAGAGTCTCAACACAAGTGTCCCCCGAGTCCCTGCCTGTCAGCATCTGATTAGAGAACAGGAGAGGAGGCGTCATCTCTTACTTGACATTGTTGAAGCACAGGTCACACGAAAGCACTTTCTTGGCAATTGACTTCTGGAGGAGGCGCAACCTCACGTTCTGCTGGAAGTCGTCCTCCAGAGTCTGTACCACGTACTGCAGGAAGAGGAGCCAGCCAGGGGGCTTCTCCTGAGGGCAGATGGAGATAGTATGAGCCTGGCAGAGCTGCAGGGTGAGGAGCACCAGGGAATTTGGCTGTCTCGGGAATGGGCTGATGTACGTGACTGAGGAGTAGCTCCAGGAGGGGCTGCCTGGCTCAGGCAATGACCTTGGGGCATCTCTGGACCTTTTTCTACCATTGCACTAGGGCTGTGACCCACAGAGGCTTTATCTGTTGCTGTGCCTTCTTCAGGTGAGACAACCTGCCTACAGTTTTGTGTTAGGGAACAGCGTGGATAACTGTGGGATTACCCAACTGGTGCTTGCTGCCCTCAGTGGCTGCAATAAAACTGCATTTGGACTGACCCATTTTGCAGCAAAGCTTGGCCAGGCGAGGCCCTGGGGCAGCACTTACCCTCAGGCACTGCATACTGGATGATCCCTGCCCGACGTGACAAGTGGTGTCAAGTACCTGGTCCTCCAT
>NW_009724355.1:13027-15368 GCF_000703405.1 Apaloderma vittatum
GCCCCTGCCCCTTCCCCAGCCCCTCCCGGCCCTGCTTGCTCAGGGGCCTGCCCTGCCTTCTCCCCTCCAGCTTCACCCTCTCCCTTTCTCCTCCCCTGACCACATGCATTTTTATTTCTTTTTAATTTTTTTTTTTAAGCACCTGACTGGGGCTGTACTCCATGGAGAGAAGGACTCCTGGGCCTGTCACCTCACAGAACTTTGCCTCTCTGCAGGAACCCCGAGGGCAGTGGCAGAACCCTCCTGCCACCTCCAGCCCATGCCCCCTGCTGCAGCCCAGGGAGGGTGTTTCTGCCAAGTGACAGCAGTGAGAAATGAGATCTGCACCTCAGGAACAAGTCAAACATGCTCCTCTGTCCTGAGGGCTCCCTCGTGTCACAGGCTGTCCCTGACCCACCCTCAGACAGCTCAAGCTGTGCTTGTGCTGACAACAGGAGGCAGGAGGATGAGCATCACCTTGCTCCCTGTTCTGTGAGTGAGGACCATGGAGAATAACCTTTACGCTAGGCAGGCCCCCAGGAGCACCTAGCCAGCCCCAGGACACCCTGACAAAGGCAACACGTACATTTGGATCTTAATCAGCAGCGTGTAGATGTCCTTCAGGATCTCCCCTCGGTGGGGGTGCAACAGGATCTGTTTAATCAGGTGCGAGATAATTTCTTTGGGGGGACAGTGCTGGTGGGAGACGAAGTCGCTCAGGAAATGCAAGGTGACCTCCAGGAAGTTCTCCTCCATGGTGGTGCGCACCATGTTCAGCTTCCCACTGGGGATGAACTCGGGTTTCTGCTGTGTACAAGCAAGGCAATGCGTGAAAGCTGGCTCCACCCCAACACAGAGGAACCCAGCTGTGATGTGGGAGCCACTGTGAAGGGAACTGCAATAACCAGAGATCCCAACTGCCTTTCAAAGTTTCCCCTAAAAAGGGAGGTGGAGCAGGGGCTGCCCCTTCTCCATCCTCTACTGCAGGGGCTGCTCTGAGCAGGCTCCTCTGGGCTTAGCAGTGGCTGCTCTGAACCCCGATTACCTGATGTATTTCTTTGTTGGGTGCTACTCCTTGGAGGAAGAGGTGCTGGACTCCACTCCTCCTGAAATAGTGGAGTTTGTTCAGCCAGGCCTTGTTGTCAGCCTTGATCCTGGCTGGGCTCACTTGCTTGATTGCTTTGTGTGGTGCTAAGCCACCTGCTGCCAGCAAAGGCCCTTGGGCCTTCCCTGAGGTTGTGGGGATGACTGGGGCAGGGCTCAGCCTCGGTGGGAGCTCCTTTTGCTGGCAGAGGTGGGGAGTGTCTTCCTCTGGGCCACTGGCTCTCCAGCTGCTGTTGCTGTCCAGACTGGAAGGGGATAGCAGGTCCGAGTCCACCTGTATGCTGGCTAGAGAGCCCAAGTCACTGTTATAAGTGGTAGTGCTGCAGTTCTGCTCTGGGCTGCAGGAAGAGCTGTGGCGGATGGAGGTGGGAGAGAAGCGGGTCCAGTCCTCCGTGCCTTCTGATGGATCTGTGGTGGCACCGAGCTCTGTGGGAGTGCAGTGCCAGCGTGCTGCAGGGCTTGGCCCCGCTGTTGCCTCAGTTTGTGTTGTAGTGGAGCAGCGCTGGAGGTGGTGTGTGTGTGCTGCTGAGGCAGCAGGTGCCTGCCTGGGGTCCTCCTCAACCCAGCCGGTGGTGTGGGGAGGGCTGCGTGTGTCCTCTGTCAGGTCGATGATGGTGGTGACGCTCGCTGGCTCTGCATCTGTGCTTGTGTCCTCACAGGTGAGATCGATGATAGCCTGTGTGGACAGAGGGAACAGTGCTGTCAGTGATGGTGGCACCTGGGTCCCTTGGTCCTCTTTTATCAGGGACCTCTGCTATGGTGGCACTGTTGCCCCAGCCCAAAGGGAAAAAGGGGCATGTTGGCACCAGCTCAGGAAAAGAAACGAGGGGCACAGACCCCGCTGCCTGGCTGAGGGGATGGGGCAGCCTGTGGGGTAGTGGTCTGAGTGCCAGCTGCCCCAGGCAGCATGGCTGAGCCTGACCTGGGTTCTTCTTCCCAGCTCCTGGCAGAGACAAACCACCTGGTCCCCCCTCATGGCAAAGGGCCATGTCCTCTGCTCCAAACACCTCGTGCCTTTGCCCTGAGTGGGCCTGGCTGCCTGCTCAGTTCCTTCCTGCTGGGGTGTCTGGGGAGGGCAAGGGGAGCCCAGAGAGTGCTCCTGTCCCCCATCCCCAGGGGTTCCTGCTCAGCGCTGGCAGGAGCAGCGCAGGATCTGAACCCCAGCACCTGCCCTGTGGTGCCACCTCACCCACTACGTGGACGCACGCGGTGGGGAACACAGCTACCTTCACATCCATGGCACCAGGCCGCAGCTACA
>NW_009724355.1:15433-15651 GCF_000703405.1 Apaloderma vittatum
TGTCCGAGGGGCGGCAGGGCTGTCGCAGGGACACAGCGCTTCTCAGGATCCTGATGTGCCTGAGAGGGGTCAGAGCCTGTTTGCTCTTGGAAAAAAAACCTCCTTAGTGTCTCAAAAGCAGGAACACGTTTTTGCAGACAACCGACATCCCTTCTTTTTTTTTGTTTTCTTTCTCTTCTCCTCCCCTGACTCAGACCTGCTGCCTTTCCCAGGGAGGG
>NW_009724356.1:0-32301 GCF_000703405.1 Apaloderma vittatum
AGATGCAAGACCCTACACTTGCACTTGTTATATTTCATTAAATTTTTCCCCGTCCAACTCTCCGGCCTGTCCAGGTCTCGCTGGATGGCAGCACAGCCTTCTAGCGTGTCAGCCGCTCCTCCCAGCTTGGTGTCATCAGCAAACTTGCTGATCGTACACTCAATTCCCTCATCTAAGTCATTGATGAATATATTGAATAATACTGGTCCCAGCACCGACCCCTGAGGCACACCACTAGGTACAGGCCTCCAACTGGACTCTGCCCCATTGACCACCACTCTCGGGCTTCTTTCCTTCAGCCAGTTCACGATCCACCTCACTACCCGATCATCCAGCCCACACTTCCTCAGTTTAGCTGCAAGGATGCTGTGGGAGACTGTGCCAAATGCTTTACTGAAGTCAAGGTAGATCACATCCAGCGCTCTGCCGTCATCCATCCACTTTGTTCTCTCTTCACAAAAGGCTCTCAGGTTGGTCAAGCATGATCTCCCCTTGGTGAAGCCTAATGTCCCTAATGACCCTCTTATCCTTGATATGCCTTGAGATGGCACTAAGGATAACGTGTTCCATTACTTTCCCAGGGATGGAGGTGAGGCTGACCGGTCTATTTTCTCTAAAGCCTAAACATGCTGCTTCCTACCATTATGGTAACACCTTTTGTTAGACCTGTCCCTAATTCTGGTTAGTTTCTACTCATTTTTAGAACCAGAACCTTTATTTAGACAAGAAACCACCATGCTATGTGCTGTAAAAACAAAAGAAGAGATGGTCTGCCTCCCCTGTAGAATACTAAAAATACCTAAAAGGCTTACAATTGTAGATAAGAAAAAGTAAAAACATTAAAGTTTTGTTCATTGGATATCACAAAGAATTACACGTACACAGAAACAAGAAGATCCAAACAAACCCACAAACGCATTCTTGGATGAAGGGTTAGAACTATCAATAGCAGCAGTAAGTTTGAGATTGATTATTGATGCTAGCCTTAAAATAAGTGTATTTTTTAGGCCTACTTCTTCTATGCTTACAGACACAAAAAAACCCAACACTGTGCAGCTACAGCTATTATGAAAACGACTTGGAGTTCACTCAGTTTTTACATCCAGGACAAGTTTCATCCTAGTTCACCAGCACAGCCTAATATGGCAATAAGCAAGTACCAACGTCACAAAGATCTAAGAACTTGTCTGAACTGACAGGAAATAATACAGCAAGAAATTCAAGGCACATCATCAAGTATTTGTCTACCCTAACTGGACAGAATATACAGGTTTTAGCAAAACTGACAAGTTTCTGAATTTCCCTGTATTCTCTCGCATTTTACATTTAAAATTTCCCACTGTTTGCCTTCCAAGATGCTGCAATGCAACAGACAATGCATCTTGGGTAGACCTTTGATTCTGTAATTTTTTAAGTATTAGAAGCAACAGAATTTAGATTTATGAATTAACAAAAACATTTCAACATGCCCTATTTTTGGCTTTATCAGTTTTCTTGGTACTTCAGATGAAGGACACTGACTAATGGAATGGTCTAGAGTAGATAGACGGAAGTGATCACCCCTTTTTATTTGGCAGCTGATAGACTGGCTTTTAGAGTACTGGCTCCACGTTTGGTCCCTCCAGTACTCCTAAGATGTTAATGAAGTGAAGGAAGTTCAGTGGTGTGCCACCAAGTCAGTCAAGCACATGGAGCACATGCCCTTACAAGGGGAAGCTGAGGGAACTGGCCTCTTTCACCAGCCTGGAAAACAGGCAGCTTCAGGAGGACTCAAAAGCAGCTCCCTGATACCTGTAAGGTCATCAGAAAGCTTGACTTATGCTCTGTCCTACGCTTTCCAGTGCGATCTGCTGGAGGTGATCCTGCTCTGGCAGGGGGCTGGACTAGATGATCTTTTGAGGTCCCTTCCAACCCCTGACCTTCTGTGATTCTGTGACTGTGGGAGGACAACAGACCATGACATTCCTTGAAATGAGAGGTTCAAATGAGACATAAGGCAAAACCTTTCCAGGGTGAGGACTGTCTTGCAGAGGAGCAGGGTGCAGAGAAGTTGTGCAGTGAGATAAAGCCATGAGCAACCCGGTCTGCCTGCAGAGCTGACTCTGCTTGAACTGGAGATCTTCTGATATTCCTTCCAAATTGAATTACTCTATGATTCTATTCCACGCTTTTCTTTATTCTTTCTATTTAATTTTATCCTTGCATTGATTTAGTTTTTCTTGTGCCATCATCCCCACATTTTCTAATGGAAATAAAATATTTCCTCATTGCAGAAGTACAGGTTAAAGATATGTTTGTAAAGCAGGTGTACATTATTTTGGAATCTTTATCCTATATAGACAATAATATAAAAAGTAAAGATAAACTTAATAATAGAAGAAAGTGTCTAAATGCATCATTTCAAAAAGCTACAGATACAGTAACATTGTGAAGACCTACAAAACCAATTCAGACTAGAAGCCAAACAAGTCAACATTAAAAAGGGACAAAAATAAAAAAAAAGGTATAATTTTATATAAACACTGCAAAAAAACCCCAGTAATTGTCTTGCTGGATTTTAAAAAAGGATACTTATTTTAAAAGGTCATTACACTACCTGTAGTGGATATTATAAGAATATTTTCCCTTACGCACAAAAGAGTATGGAAATAGAAAACTTTTATTTTTACAAGCTTTATGGTATAATCTAGGAGCATTTTTGTACTTCCCTTCCATACTGAGATAGAAAAGTTTACCTTATACAGTACTATGGTTTCTCTATTGCATTTCTGGCATATTTTGTAGAATTGATAAGCAGCAGAATCACCAGGAAAGATGAGATCACAAAAAGAAATACAATACTTATAGGAATGATTCTAGGAAAGACTGCAAGATTATTGTGTAGACACTACAAGGAAAATTTGAACAGCATCTGCACGTACTTTAGTGGTAACAAAGAATAAGAAATACGGAACAAAGAACTCTTCTGACTACAGACTTTTCTACTACACCGTAGTAACACGTCAGTCACAGATAGTGGACAAAGTTGTACCACAATGTAAATGATACGAAGAATACAGCATACAGTTCTGATTGCATATTTTAAATTATTTTCTAATAAGCTACTAAATTAAAAAAGATTGAAGATTTAATGATGAAATGGTAGATTAAAGAAAATACTCTGAACAAGTTACATGAAGGAGCTTGCAAAAGGTTATGGTCTAATTATAAGACCACAGAGAGCCTTTGAAGCCGCATTTCCAAATGGGTTTCGATAATGTCCTTTCAAAGGCTTATTAGGAAACAAAACTACTACAGAATAAGAAGAAATGTCCTTACATGGAAAAATTAATTAAAAGAAAAGAGAGTAAGACTAAACTATCCAGTCTCAAAATGGAGATCACTTATACTATTATACAGGGATATACAGGGAGGGATCTGATAAATGAGAGCACACATCAGTGCTGAGGATTCTGCAATTTGGATGATGATTGTTAGGCAATAGGGACATCACAGTCAAGGGTCTTAGGACTAAATGTCTGTGTAAAAGAATGGAAAATGACATTCAATGTACACAAACGTGATGTACGAACGAGAAAAAGAAAATCCTAACTTCAGACACAGAAATAACAGACTCTGAATTGACCTTTATTTTCGTTCAGGGTTATGATTCCATAAAAATGTTAGCCCAGTGGTAATAGTCAAAGAGAAAATGTTAGGAATTTTTTTAAAAAGGGATATAAACCAGAAAAAAAAAAGAGTACTACACAGCATATGATGACATAAAAGATTTTGGGTTTATGTTTAAGCTCTATTCAGCTCTCGCTCCTTTGTCTCCGAAAGGGGAATTAGAACTGGGAAGCATTCAGAAGAGATTGAAAGGACACTTAAAGCTATAGGTTAGCTTCTAATAAAAGAATTAATGTAAGCTTACACTTCAGCAGAACACAATCTGCATATGTATTCAACTTTATTGACACATATGCAACACAGACATTCCAGCTGAACACATGGTGGTGTGTCCTTCCTGACCACGGAGGTTCTTCCTCATCCACGACTTCGGAAAGCAGCGATCGTTATACAGCCTGAGTAAGCTATTACTGAAATGTCATTTGTATTTTACACATTGTCAGTCTTTGTGTTAAAAACATAACTCAACATATAAAGCGTAATTTAAAGGATAATTATTCAGAACATCAGATTTCATTAATCACTACAAGGTCATTGCAAAATTGATCAGGACAGGCATTATGTCTTCTAAGTCATTACACAAGAAGATAGAATCGAGGCATCAAGATATATCGCTGCAACAGAAGAGAGAATGTAAAGCGTGCATACAGAGAACCCACACGCGATTTCATTTATACAGTACTGGCAAGGTCTTCCTATTCAGTTCTCCAGCAAGAATTTCTGACTATCATGAAGCCATCCTGCACTTGAAGGAAGTTCAATATGTGTCATTGTTTTAAAATAGAAATCAGTTTAATATATCAAGAAAATAAAAAGGATATAATCATCAGCAAACCAATGAAAATTTTTACAAGTCAATATTAGACAGGCTCACATAACTGTACTCCCACTAAATACAAGTACACAGAACATAAAATGCTATAACTAAAAGCAAAGGTGCATAAAGGCTTCTAAATGAATTAAATACCCAGTTCAATGGCTACAAAGTTAAACATATGCATGTAAAAGCAATGTTCTGGAAAACAGTTAGAGTAAACACATGTTCATATGCAGTCAATAAATAATAATAATTTACACATAGTTAGAATTAATTTTTCAGTAATGTTTACATAAAGTACACTGACTTCAGAAGAAAAGCCCGATACCATAACAAAGTCTGCACAAAATCATGTAAAAGCACTGCTGATACCAACATTTAAAATATTCTGTTATACATACAGCTACTAATTTACCAAATCACAAAAAAAAAAAGAATGAAAAAACATGTTTCTGATCTATTACAGAACACACTAAAGCAAGTTTTACATTTGAAAACCGGGAAAGCTTGTTAAAACTTTGCATGGAGATAATAAAAAGATACCAATTCCTATTGAAATTCTTAGTTAAAATATATCTCTGAGAGAATTTACAGCATTTTGCATGGTTCTACATATTCTATATTTAATCCGTTATGAGTCTTTTATTGCTAGGTTTCTAATCTCTACAGAAATACACTCACCTAGAGTTACATAATGAAATACACATTACTCTGGTTTATATTAACAATTGTTGTATGTTTATCATGGAGAAGTTTATTTTAGGTTGAAATTCTTTGCTGAAAACAATAAACCTGATGTTGCCAACACCTCCAAAGCACTTTCCTCTAGTCAACGTATTTATTTGCCAATTAATTTTCTCCTCCTCACACATACACTTAAGTTTCTTTGAGTCACACTGGGTCATTTTTTATGGTCCTGCAACACTGGTTTTCACAGCCACAGTAAAGGATCTATAAACTTCATAATCTATGCAAATGTGTTCACTGCTGTTAAAATTCCTACGGAACAAGCAATGTCCTTAGGATGTGATTTTTGTAAAGGGTATACAATATTATTTTTTAACTGTTTGAATGGTTTTTTTTATGTAGCTTTGGATGGGGTGAAGAAATAAAACGAAACAGTTTCTTATTTCATGAATGCTTACTGTAAAAATCCCAATTCACTAATGTGTGAAACATCTTCTCATTCTGTTTACATTATCAGTTTTGCAGTGATCTGAAAGAGAAGTGAAGCCAGCTTCACAAGTGGCAATCACTATTAAAATATCCTAATTAAAGGTAGTTGAATAATGTTTTATTTCAGGAAATACTACTAAAATACTACAAGGATTTATCAATACAAAATGGTTATATTTTTTATATACTAAAGCATTTTACAGCTATGGAATTGTTCTTGATCAACTGGCATCTGTATGCTGGATCTTAAACAAGTGATTTAATAAACAGAATTTTCCTTCCTCTTATTTCAGTCAGTCCTGAAGCAGTAAGGCTGCTAAGAGATCATTCTAGCCTGGTCATCCTGAAAAGACTTGCTCAATAAATACCAACAAATTAGGCCGTATTGAAACCTGCAGAAATACCGCTCAGAGCAATTTGTTAAAAATGTACCCTTTATAATGAATCAATCTATAATTTGTGTAATGAGCCTTAATTTAGGCTAGGGAACTTTTTTTTGTTGTTTTAAATGATCAAGCCTCTAAAGTCATACTTGGTTTTCAGGAATGACAGGGAGAAAGAAAACTTCAAAAAACCAGAGCCTCTATGGAAATCTGATAAAGTCTTTTCACAATGCCATCTGTCAGTATACTGCTCCCAAAATACTTCAAATATTTTGAAGTGGGATGAGCAAAGGCATTAGAAAGGAAGAAGAGCTCTTTCAGTTAAACTACAATGACTGTCAGTTAAACACATATAATTAGCATCTTACACCGCACCACACCAGACAGTCAGAAAAGTGCTGAAATTACTAAGGTACCATTTAAAAGCAGAATATTCCTTGTAAGACATTTCTATGTGCACCCTCCCCTAATTTCAACAACTCTAAATAGCATACTAACTAATAACAAGTTGACAAAGCAGACACAGACATATTTTATTTAACTCATATTAAAAACACTTGTCCCCCAAGTTCATCTAAAAGTTCATCTTTTAACCATACAGAGCTTTCAACTTTCAACTGGCCTTGAAAGAAACTACAGGCATTAAAGATTATATCTCTGTATATACCACATAGGTTAATTTCAAGTTTCAGAATTAATTTCCAAATTATAGGGTTTATTTTTACAGTACTATTTAATGGAGTTAACACAAAGTTACTTAATCTCACACTTAGAATGGATGGCCTCATTCTTTCACTGCAATCTACTATAATATGATACACACAGTGCAGTTTATTTTTAAATGCAACCTACAATTTAGTCCAATACACATACATATTCATTAAGCCTGATCAATCTAATCAAAGATGTCCTTGAAAGTATTCTCAAGCAAGACATTAAGTCAGCATAAAATAACTATTATATGCTGCACAGCAGAAGGAAAAAAAGATTACTGTATATTGAAACACTTCTTTAACACTGTCAAAACTCCAAATTAGTACATTTCTGGAAACGTACTCTAAATACTGTGACCTTGCAAGCTAAATTGTAACATACAAAAATACATAAACTATTTGTATATACTCAATACTCAGATACAGATGTATTTCTGCACTAAACCTGAAGTACTTACAAAGGTAAAAAAAAAAAAATCTTCATTCTTAACATGGCTACTACACTAAACATAAAAATAAAGTGTTGGAACATGAGAATTTTTATCTATCATAGAGAAGACAAGTAAATATCTGATTTTGTGCCGAACAGTCATTTTCCCAGTTTAATTCCATGGCAGTTATTCATGCACAAAACTCAACAGAAGTCCACAAAGCACAGATTTCAGTAGAGTAGCGTATTCTTGCGTTATCAGTCATACCTTAGAAAAGACAAAAATTCATGTGTTTTCTAGGCACTTAAACATTCAGTTACACAGCCACAGTGCAGTTACATTTAAAGTACACAGACCAAGCAATCCTTATTGTTGAATCTTCTAAACAATGAGAGCAATAAGACAAGAATTCTGTAAATGGCAAAAAGATACTTTTTGCATCGATAATTTCATCCTTCAAGTTTACTGATGAGTTTTGGAAGTTTATTCAAGCTTAATGCTGATTTTACAAGTGGATGTTTATATTCATGTTAAGATTCATCTTCCCTCTCACGTTCCTCACAACTGAACCTTGTGGCAGTAGATACTAATGGAAACATGTTGAACTACGACAGAAAAGAGATGGAACAAGACGCTTAAAGCAGTAGGAGAAAAGTATTGGTGTTTAGAGCAAAAGGGAATGTATGCACTTAATGAAAGAAATTATTCAGATATTTCAGTCTCTGTTTGTATTTATTTTTGCTTTGCTTACTCTAAAATCTGAAAGAGAAAGTGGTATTAACTCATGATTCCCAGCTATAACCTGGCATTTCTAACTTCACCAAGACAGATTCTATAACTAGGTTTGGAAAAGAACATAAAAGTTCAAACGTTTTTAACAAGAGCTGTCTTCATGCAAGAGATCACACGTGGTTTGGGACAATTATAGTTATTAACAAAGGCTGCGAGTTCAATATTGTAAAATTCTTTCTAGGAAAAGCGAGTCCAAGTACAGAAAATTCTGAAGAGCAGGAACAACATTTTGCATTAGATATGAGTTAGAAAGCAAGGACATTGAAGTGGTGTGATCAGAGAAAGGTCCTAGTCAAGAGACTTTCAAGTAACTTTTTGAAGAAAAACAAGTTAAGGACCTAGATAAGGCTCTGTTAACCTGTAAAGAAGAACAAGCATTTTAAGGTTTTTACAGACAAACAGCAGAGTTTAGTGACAGGCAATCTGACATTTCATAGATTGGCTATACAATTTGACACAAAAGTTACAGTCTTGAAAAGAAAGAGTAGGTTATCCTCAGTAACCAAAAAATGGATGAGAAGCGTCTGTGAAGAGAACTGAGATAAGCTTTAGAATTATTTTTTTTTTCAAGTTCCATGCAGAGTAGCTACAAGAAGATGAGCACAGTTAAGACAAGATGCTCTAAGAATACGGGACAAGAAAACTAGATATGTGAGTAATCGCAAGAAACAAGACACAGTCCTGGCCAATTTATGTGTAAGATCACTTATTTCTAGTAAATAAAGAATTTTAGGAAACAAATCTCTGGCACATAGATTGAAATGAGATGATGGCAGGCAAAGCTACCAGATGAGATACCTGAAGTCAAACTCACAGATGGATAACAGCTTCTTGTAGGTGATCATGACTAGAGTGCAATAGTCAGTATCTGAAACGAGTATGAACAAATTACATACGTATGTGGTTCAGGAAGAAGAACAAAGAAGAGTATGAAACAGTGGAGTCATACAGTTTCAGCAAAAAAAATCACTATCTAATAGAATAAAAGCTGGAATGGATGAGCTTCAATGAAAAGGAAGATAGGATTAACTCAATATTGGTAGACACCATGTTCCCAATTTGGTTTACGGGATTACTCTGTGAAAAATGCATTAAAAATGAGGAAAACACAGGCTCATGTTTGCAAAAAAACCCCTATCGTATAGAAAAACACTTTATTTCTGGGGATTGCACATAGCTTCCATCTGAAATTGCAGTTATGAGTCCACAGAGAGAGTTCAATAAAAGGTTATAAAGCTGGCCATAGTTTGTTATGCTCAACTTAATTAATGAATCATCTCCAAATGCCCACTACCTAAAGGAAAAAAAAAGGCAGTATAAGAGAGTTCTTTAATTAAAGGATATTCTTCTTGTTTTGTAAACATTTTTCTAAATATATGCTCAAAACCAAAATTTAATTTTTCACTTTGACTATCTTTACACAATGAGCTTGCTATTATATCTGAAAATGTGGTTTTTTAGTGTCACTGCTGACCTTAAGTCAGTACCTATACAAAAAAAAAATAAAATCTTTCAGGCTTTCCTTTGACATTATAGATCAGGAAAAAGAAAAATACTTTCCTTCAAGCTACAGAATTTGATAAGCAATCATAATTTAGATAAAGGTAGTAAGCTCAGGCAAAAGAAAACAAAACTGAAGGTAAAATCTTGCTATGTAACTGAAGTAACTATTGAGATGCCTTTTTTCCTCACTAATTTTCTTGGGTTTTCCAAGGGTGCTATTTCTTTCCTCTACTGAAGTGCTACTTTTACTATTATCAGAAACATTAATTGAGGTAGAAGCAGCAGAGGCTTGTGTGTGGGATCTCACATTACTCAGTGAAATGGAACGTTAAAAAACCAGCAAACTTTATTAAAAAGGAAAAGTAGTTTTCTTACTAAAACCATAAGCTCTCACATAATGGACTACGAAAAAATATATAAATTGTCACACTATCAGATGTGCACTGCTAGCACTGACGATGGCCTATTTAATCTTCTAAATTTTTATGTGGTTACTGATGCGAACAAAAGTGGCAAAAAAAATAAATTAAGAAATTAGACTGTAAACTGTGAAAAACAGAATAGGATGATGCAATATTAGAAGGAATATCTCACAAGAATCCTGTGCTGAATTAGAGCAACTTTCCAGCGATATGCCATTTCCTTCCTGTGCCACTCCATACTCCCTGAAAATATATAAAACGGAATGGGTTTTACAGTAGATGGAGTCACGTCCATGTTCAGTTACTCTCTAGGCTTTATGATTCCTTAAGAGCGTACCACAAGAAAAAATACCTTATTCCATCAATAAATTTACTTTTTGCTATGATTCCTCCCTGTAGGGACCACAACTGTAGTTGGAGTAGTACTGCCGACAAGCCTGATGCTACAAAGATCCGGTCAATGACTGTACTGCAACAACTGTCTGCGGCTCACCCTGTGCTGAAATACCTTTCAGCAACATCACACTGCTAAGACTCTTCTAAAAACTAGAAAAATCTCTTTTTTTTTTTTTTTAAGAATAAATAAAACTCAAAATTGAGCTACATTTTCTGAGGCAGAAAAATCAGTGAGGAGAGTTAACTTGATTTTGGAGCAACCAGCCTTGGAAGTATGTGAAACAGAATTCTGGCTTAACTTAAAATCAATCGGGTCAGGGACTTCAGACAATCTCTTGTTCAAAGTTAAACTCCAGGAAAACTCTAGAACTGCATTCTACATAGAAGTTGTCTTGTTACAATAAGACAGTATTTCAGGAAGCAACCTGTAAGTAATTCCCCAAAGTACCTTCTCCTTACTCATATCCAAAAAGCAAAAAAATTGTAAAGGTTTCCACAGAACATCCAGGAACGGTTGGCAGAAAACGAATTGTGAAAGTAGGTCTAAGGTCCAAATTCAACATTTTAGTATTTTTGTGTACCAATTTGGACTACAGAGACTTTAAGTATCAGTACCTTTACAGGATGGGAATTACAGCTGCCTGCCGCACTCTCCTTCCCAGCAGTATCAGCCAAAGCTCACATTTCCAGTCTGTGATATCTGGTAAAAAATTGAATGGAACGCCACGTCACTGCTCTGCGGATTTCTGAAGCTGAAGGATCTGCTCTTCTTGCCTATGTAATGACTTCATACACTGTCTCTTCTCTAACAAACACAGCCAGGTTGAACTAGTACTTCTCAAGTCTAAAAGAGCTAAGGCTTTCAGGAATAAATGGATTAACATACTTTGCAGCTCATTTTGAAAACTAGTGAATATAAGAAAAACTCTAATGTGGTCTTCTGTTCTCTGGAAAAAACCTGCCACCTTTGTTTTGAACCAGTATACCTACAAGATTCTTGCTAGGAAGTCCCTGTTTCTCTTTAACTTCCAATGCACACTTGACCTAGATGATCACCCAAAGCATTCGACTTGCTCGTCTTTCTAACTGTTCTTCCACTAAAAAGTGATGTAGAGGATTAAGGTATTAAAGTAAATGAACTGAAATTAAAACAAATGTTTAAACAGAGCTGCCATAAGAGGACTTAAAGGTAAGATTAGATTCCACAGTGGAAGAGGATACTTTAAAAGAAGAGCTACAAAATATCACTGACAAGATTGGGCAATAGGAATTACAATAATTTTAGATTTGTATCTGCAATCTTGAATCTTATATAACAATTAAACACTACACTTAAACCAAGGAATATTTATACTCATAGGAGTTTAATTATATATGCTTTGGAACCTTTGACTTGGTAGCAGGACTTTTGATTTTTTGTTCATCTTTGTAATAAGTACGTACAAAGAATAAAATTAGTAAAAATATAATTCGTACATGAATTTGCAGGAAAGTAAATTACTGAGATTTTCTTCTTTCAAAGTTCTTTGGTTAATGAAGAAAAGCACTTTAAGGGAAACAATTTAAGGGCTGTACAACATTAAGAACTTTCTTCTCAGTACTAGTTATGTTTCAACTAGACTTAAGAATAAAAGCACCGCCTGTATTTCAGAGTCTAAAAAAACCAAATAGTTGTCATGAAAACAATAAGAGTTAAAAGCAGAAAAAAAGATTTTCCAAAAGTGAATCACAAACTTTTGTACTTATATACATATATGTATATTTTCTGATTCTGTAAATCTTCTTTTCAAATATGCAGTCAGTGGCTTTGTCAGACGAATTTTCAAATTTCATACTTTGAAAGACAAGGTAAGTGTCGTAATATTAGGTCCATACAAAATGCTACTGCTGTAACTGCAACTGAAATTGAGCTAGTCGTGAGAAAAGGAAAATATTCAGAAATCACACGATAATTCATATACCAAGAAAACTGCTACAATTATGTGGCTTTATTTCTGTCTCAGCAAAGCATGTAGAAAAAGTGAAATCAGGTAACTTGCTGCATTTAAAGAACAGATCAAGTTCTATGGGCTGGGGATTTCCTCTATCAGCAG
Organism: Apaloderma vittatum; assembly: GCF_000703405.1. NCBI lineage: Eukaryota > Metazoa > Chordata > Aves > Trogoniformes > Trogonidae > Apaloderma > Apaloderma vittatum. The sequence goes on from NW_009724356.1 coordinate 12,396, forward strand.
CTTTTGGACAGTTCTGGTTTTGACAGTGAAGACAAAAACCTCCTCAAAGGTTGCAAATAAGATGCACATTGTCTTTTAGGTGTGATGGCACATACACAATAATTAAGGTTAGGTGTGACTGTCTGTATTACATATTTACGCATTCTACAAATTCAGTAAATCACCTGAATAAGTTTATTTTCTTTATTTCTTGTGGAAAGAAAAATCTTTTCTCTTGGTAGAAAAAGTAGTAACAGCTCAGTATTATTACCTTCTCTATGTTCAGTAGATTCACCCTTTACAATAGGTGTTCTGTAAACCCCCTGAATGTATATAATACTCAAAATTAATGGACAAATGCTCATATCTAGATTTTTCTCTCCAGAAAATTTAAAAACTATTCCTAACATTTTTAATGCAAATTCATCTTTCACTTAAAATTACTTGATGAATGTCTAGTTACCTTGCCTGGTATTATATTTTGGCACTGCAGGACTGTCTTCCTAAATCTGCAAATATCATAATTTAAACTTTGCATGTATCAAAGTGCAATTCCCTCATATAAGTGTTTATTCAGAAGTGTGATTATAGCTAGTAATGGAACACTGTCCAGTGTCAAACACTTTATTAAATGCATGATACTGATACACTATGTCAGAAATGCTTACTTATAATAATAAATTTACTTTTAAGAAATGGTCAAAATATTAAATTTAAACTTGTTTCAGATCTCATTTAGCAGAGCTGATTTGAAGAAATCTGATTACAAAAGATTCAGGAAAAACAACAGTAAATGTCTGCGGTTGTAAGTTTTTCTCACATTTTTTTCTTCAGTATTAAAACGGATATAAAAAAACCCCACACAACAGAAATATCTCCTAAATTTAAGGTCACCTTCACAGCAGAACACTTCAAGTTTTACGTCTATAAAGGGTCAACATCTACACCACTGACTTCAATGATTTATTTAAAAAGGAACCAAAACAACAATAATCTAAAATTCACACTAAGAAGTTGTTACACCTGGGCAAAAGTAAAATAAGATAGAGCGCATGAGTGTACATTGTTCATTCTGTAACCACATACACTGGTCATGAAGAACAGACAACTGACACAGATCAAGAGCTTGAAAGGAAGAAAGAAGCACTATGTTGTGTACAACTGCTATTTTTTAGAACTGTGCTCGATGAGAACGCTCAAACTCACAAATGTAGGTTAAATAACCTATCAAACCAGTCAGATTTCAGTCGAGTTCCTTACCATCAGCACTGCATTACTAACTTCACGTCCAAACCACCTCTCTCCTGAGAGTTAGATTGCTGAACTGAAATTTAGTGCAGAATGCAAATATTCAGTCACGCAGTAGTGTCAGTTCAAGTGCATTCACTTTTGTAATTTTTTTAAGGAAGTATGGTTCATTATAAGAGGTACAAGTGTATTTCAAGCATTTTTTAATCATGCTGATTTTCTTCCCACATTTGCTTTCTACTTCACTAACAAAGAAAAGATGTGCAGTATTTCCTGTTTCTCAACTACTGACTGAAACAGCAAATAATTATTTAGAGATGACAACATCCATCCCTTACAAATTACCTAGTCTGGCTGCTTTTACACATACAAACAGAAAAGAGGGAGAAAAATTATTGTGGAGGTATTTGCAGCACAAGTTCTTCATAACTAAAATGCAACTCAACAGAAAATGTTTCACTTTGTAAAAACTTCATCCTGAGTTCTGTAGATGCAAGTGGGAAAATATTCAGAAATGTTTTGTTTGCAAAGGAACTTCTACTGTTTATATATATATAAACAGACACATGTGCAATTTCTTACGCTTTTTGAAAGGCATTTCAACTAAATCATCTAAGTTAGACAATCAAGTTTAATTACAAACACTAAATTGTACAACAAAAACTAGGCAACTCAGTTATCTTTAAAAGCAGAAAGTCGTACAGTAGAAACAAGTCTTCAAACACCTGCTCAGTGTTTTGGAAAGCAAAAAGTCACATGAAAAACAACTACCATACTCTCCCAAAACCCAAGACACACAACCAGCATGTTCGTTTGTCATTTGCCTTAGAAAACAGATCTTACTACTTGGCAATCATTTAAAAGGCAGTATTATTTCACCACTCCAACATGATAAGACATCCTCATTAAGATGCTGCATGCTGTACAGCTAGATTTATAATAAAATATAATGTGTATCTTCAGTGCTTTTAGAAATACATTAAAAACAATTTTCCTTGAGTATTACGTTGCACTGTAGTCTTCTGTACTTAGAAATATTAGCAATTATATATTTTTAAGCCTTTTATCACTACATCATGTCTTTAAGACCTGGAGGAATGCAAATTAACACTCATTCTCCTCCACAATAAGACATTCTAAATGCTGGCAAATGAGACTAAAACTAAAACAAAATTTGCTTTCTTGTTGTACTACAAAATGCCAATTGTACAATAGCTGCTTTTCATGATAAGACAGGCTTGTATTTCAGTTTAAAAGCTATTGTGAAAACCAAATCAAGAACTAATGCGGATCCATAAAGTATATATATGCTTACACAAGATTGAACTTTGCAATATTTATTACCTCTATTCATTGTTACACCATAAAGCTTTAATCTCTTGCTTTGGGACAGACCAAGACTGTACTCCATAATATATTTCAGAGAAAGAAAGTGCATCCAAGCATACACAATGCAGAATAAAGCCAGAGAATAAATCAAAATGTGACTGAGGCAGATGCAGCTATAAAGTAAACAGAGATGCTGTCCAGCCCCAAATCCACATCAAGATACAGGTTGTTGTGGTGGCAGTAGTAAGAACTTTAAGGCCTCATAAGGAGATCTCATTTAACCTGTATTTCTTTACCTTAAAGGGTTGGGCTAGATGATCCTTGAGGTCCCTTCCAATCCAGTAATCTATGATTCTACGATCCTTGCCTAAATTGGGATCTGGTGACACAGTCCTCCTCTTGCTCCAACAAAAACTTCCCTCCTTTTTTTTATAAATAAAAAATGAGAAGCTAAATACCTGTCAGCAAAATAATGACTTCTTGGCAAAGTACATCCCTATGTACCTTGATCATGCATCCCTATGAAATTCACAACTAAGATTAAAATGAAGAAAGATCTGCAAAAAGGTCACAATCAGAACTAGAGTCCCACTAAGCCTATCACTACAGAGAACACAGGATTTAGGAAATGAACAAGCTTTAAGAAGTACAACCACATTATGGTCATATAAAAATGCTGCTGTTTAACATGAGGATCCAGAAGCAGTTTACTTTCCTCATGACAGTCAGTGGCTGCTTATACACCACCAAACAGATCAGAAACCGGCTAACTAACTCGCATGACAACAAGGCTAGGAAGCCACCCTGTTCGGGGGATGCTGGGAAGAGCCTTTTCTGTAGTCAAGATTTTGATTGGAGGGTGCTGTTAAGGTGACGAGACTTTCAGACTATCTTGTTTACAGACTTTCATACTTTCTTGTATAAAGTTCCAAAGACATATCCTACTTCGGTATCTAAAAATTACCTCGTTTCAGTTGCTGGCAATTGACAGGCAGTTTTCCCTAACAGTAGATAAATTTAAAGAATTTTGAAAAACAGATTTTAATGAAAGCTGAATGTATAGACTTTTGATAAAGTAGATTAGTGTTTAGACAACTTCAACTACCTCAAGCTTAACATTAGTATAAATGTAAAAATTTTGACACAGGAGATAATATCACTGGAAGACAGCAGAAATTTGATGAGCTAAAACAGAAAAAGCATACTACCACCAGAAAGACTGAAGAATGCATTTACTACTCATGCTTGTACATTTCTAAGCAGGTAAGAAGTCATCGCTTAGGTAATCTAGAAAGATTTTATAAAAAATTCTATTTTTGTTTTGTTATTGCAATATTCTTGTTCTGATGTATTAGTAATTCACTTTGATTTGCTATATCTGTAAAAGGGAATAGACAAAATTATTATAAAACACACTGGCTTTCATCAAATAGTAAGTCAGTGTATTTCTTAATAAACCTTACTCCATTCAAAGTGATCACTGGATTTTTTCCAACATGAGAATAAGAAAAGTTCATATGAAACAAAAAATACTATTTCAAAAGCACTGCACAAGGAAAAGTCAAATACAGGACATTACTGCAATCAACATGAAGATATCGGAACTAAAAGGATATAAACACTGCTAATCTAAAATAGAAAGCATGCTGCTGTTTAACCACAATTTCAGCTGTGGTGGTTTCAGCATTCAATGGTCGTCTGTTACTTAATGCAGGCTATCTTTGGCTTTGCATGCTTTTGTTTACAACTGTACTGCATATAGGTTCAATAAAACGGAAGGCTTGGAGAGTTCTCGCTCTTATTTTATATTAGTCACAAGAACTAAGAAGAAACTGTCAACCTCTGCCTCCTTAAAAACAAGTTTCAATATAATTTAGTCTATCATTAATAGGAAAAAGCTGATCATGTTGGAGTTCATGCTGAAATAGCTCATTCTGCTAATGCTCTGAAGTTTCCATCATTATGTATTATTCAATGTTATCAAAAATACCTTCTCTAAATGCAAAAGTAGTCATATCTTCTTAATTGGTCTATCTGGCATTTAGATAACTTCCCAATTACCACAACTTGGTACCCATGTACAGCATCCAGCTGCTTGTTTTTAATCTGGACGGCCAAGAGAGAGCTCAAGTACCAAATAATCATTTGGTTACTTGAGAGAACTCTCACACAGCCTAGAAGATGCCACTGCTAACTGGATTCAAGGACACTGTCAAAGGAGAATGGGAAAAATTAGAATACCTTTAACCATTAATAATACTTAATTGTCAAGAAAAGCATGGAGTTCTTTGTCTCAAGGCTACAAAGTGTGAGTAATTGCAAAGAATGAATCATAGATGGGCTGCTAAGTGTATCAGCCAATGATTATATGCAAGATAATTATGATCTTGTTACAGAGGCTATTAAAGGAAACTAGAGTTGATAATTAAATACTGTATTACAACCCTCTGAAGGACAACCTTGTCAATATTAGTTAATGCAAGAGATAAAAACACCATTTTGAATGAGCCTTTTCATTTGTAAGCAGCAATAACTTGATTTCTGAAAGCAAAACTTTTAAAAATATCAGAAAAACACACTTAAAAAAAACAGGTTTGTTCAAAATTGAACTACTTTATGAGAGTAATATTAAATCTTAATTGAAAGCAAAAATTTTTAAAATATCAGAAAAACACACTTAAAAAAACAGGTTTGTTCAACATTTAACTACTTTATGAGAGTAATATTAAATCTTAACTGTATAAGATTTTGAAGGCACAGCTGTTGACATACTTCTGATGCATAGAAGTCACAGAGTCAAGACACCTTTATTCAAGTGCTGGAGAGACACTATCAAAACTGATGTTTTGTTTAATGTAAGTTCTGTTGCAGCTTGAAACCATGCCTGAAACCTCTCCTTGATGAGGTAATATTTAACATAGAATCACTTAGAAATATGAATGTATAGTGCAGGCGAGCTTTTCTTAAGCCTACTAACAGTTCAATAGGAAAATAACACTCATGAAATGAGGTTGGAAATACTTCTCAGATTATTCTAAAGACACTCAGAAGCTTATTCTGGTGTGAAAACCTGCCTAAATATTGTATTGCCCAGCCATCCAGTGTTCACACACACAATGTTTCACACAGTAGATCTCATAAAACAACAAAACCAAATCATTTCATTATCTCAAGATAATGAAGCTTAATTAGAGAAAATGTATCTTCTGTTTAAGAAAAAATAAAGGAATCACCAGTTTTAACAAATTAACTGTAAACTTGAGGTGCAAGTGACACATTCACGGACACCCTAGCTAGAGGGAACAAGAACATTAACACTCAGGATGAGTTTTGGAAGAGCAAAGAGAAAAGTCTCAAGACTCCTGCTTTCACCTCTAAGGTCATGCCATGCACTAATCCATAGCATTTCACAGACTTAAAACTGTACTTGTTATTGCAATTTACTAAATCTAAGTAATCACTAGATTATTTATTATGAAATGCTGAGTTCTATCTTCTCATGCAAGTTACTGTAGGCGTGTTACCCTGAAGACACAACTCTACACCAACTTTACACCATACAGAGTCAACTTCAAGGCCACTGGCCTAGCATCCCATCCCCTTGAAATAGTTTTAAACTACTTATCTCTTCAGTAATAGTCTTTCCCACAAGTGTCATGCATCTGACCAAGGCTGGCAGACAAAATGGAGGCTCACTAAAAAAAATCCACAAAATTCGCTCTTAGTAACTATATATCACAATCTCAAAACTAAAATAAAATAGACTTAACACATGATAACGATTTTTGTACAGTCCTAGTTGGGTGAGAAGTGCAGAAAAGCTTAGTTTTGGTTTTTTTTCTTTCTGGAGTTAAGCAGAAGGCACACAGTAACTCAACAGAGAAGAGCTGTAGGGTTTGTCACCAGTGAAGATAGCAACAAACAAAAAGCAAAGAGAGAAAACTCACTAAATGTTAGTGTTTAAAAACCTAAGCTAGTTCCTTCTGTGACAATGAGCCTATGTTACTTCTCTAATAACTTCTGAAACAGAAGTTATTTAGGCTATTTAATGAATAGCCTCAAGTCACAAATCCAGGATTAGATGACTGCAGCAAGAACAAAGACAACAGGAACAACTACTGGGTAAAGTACAAGTATTCCAGTCAGTACATGAAAATTCAGACAGAATGGATCAAGTGCAAGTCTGATGGTTTATCATGGACAAACCTAGATAAACTTTTAAAATTGATATCAGAAAAATCGATCTATTCCTGTTTAGTTTATCTGTAAAAACTAGAGCAGACACTGAGGCAATTTAGCTCAAAATTGATGATTCAAGCACCTAAAACAAGTATTCTCCCTAAAAGGTCAAAGATGGAAAAGACAGAATGATCTACATAAATAAAAATGCTAACATTCAAGTAAACGGGTAAGTTTCCACAAAATGAGAAATAATGTGCTTATTCATGAGGACTTTAGTATTAAAATGTGTTTTAAGATGCTGTACTGCACTAGATAATAACAGCGCTTCCAAACGGAGATCAGTTAGCATACTGCTATCAAGTCTAAATAAATTCTCAGCAATTACCAGTATCCATGGGAAAGCGAAGTATAACTTCAACATACCAGACTTAATTGACCACAGCAGTATGAGTCAGAGAAGGTAAGACACTTTCAGACCTCTGTCACCACTCCAGAATACCAAATTGGTATAAATCTATTCAGTATTTTCAGTGAAACATATGGAAAATCTTCTCACAATAAAATTTCACTTTAAATCTCAAGTATAATTAATCAAAATTGGATTAATAACTCAAATCATGTACAGAATATTTTGGTGCTGAATATTTTCTCACTGACACTTACAGAAATGTAAAAATTATGCTGTGCTGGGCTCAGAAGCTTAATTTCCTGAATTTATTTATTTTTCTAGAATGCTTCACTATTGATTCATTGATCTTCTCTCTTGCTGCTTACTAAATGACCAAGATTTTTAACAACCAGCATAGAAGAGTAAAACAATTTAATTGTCCAACTATTAATAGGCAAAAGTCTTCTTCACGTTATACAACAGAACCAACAGAAAACACATACCACGGAGATCAGCAATATGAATTAAAGGGGAAGTGGGAACTCCCAGCAAAAACTAGAGATAGGAAGGAAGATACTGGCGTTGTCTCCTAAAACAAAGGCCCTCTAGCAAGTTTTCTTTTATGATGCCCAGACAGCCTTGATATTAACAAGTTTATTTAAAAGCTTTACACACGTTTCTGAACAGCAATCACTGACTATTGCCATATTTTTTACTTCTTGCAAACTTAAGCCTTGAAATTTTGAAATTGAACTTGCTTAGCATTTAAAGTCCCTACTTCACCTGCAGAGTTGCTACTTATTAAAGAACCTACATAGAGAATACAGATTGGTTCAGAAGGACGGACAGGTGAGTGTGAGGAGGGAACAGAAACGAGGGCTACTCTACAAAGTCTTTGCACTGTATCTTCCTCTTCTCTCAGGGATGTTCAGAAGCTACATTGCACAGCTCTGCAGTAGCTGTTCTCCCCGTTCTGTAGCAGCCCTACTGTCACTACATACCTTGGCTATAGAAGATTTCACCACTCCCTTCGTGCTGTGATTCGTTACATTTCCCACCAGTCATCTAATCAAATAGCAGCTCCTGTTACGTCATCAACAATAGATTAAGAACACGATAATACTGTCAGAAAGACTTTTGTATTTAATTCTGTGCCTGTAAAGGAAACAACTGTTTTTCCTATTTTAAGCAGCGTAACAGCTTCTGAATGTCTCCAGTGGGACTCTCCTAACAGCAAGCTTCTTCAACCGGCTGTGCACCTACAGGCTGTTCCCTTCAGAAATAGGCACACAGCATCGACCCCAGGGGAGCAGAACTTTTAACCTAATTTTTAAAGTGATCGGAGACTATGCATACACAGTAAGACTGCTCTGCCATCCTTTAATTGCTGGACTGGATTGGATGCAGCTTATTCTGCAGAGCCAATACTGTTCAGAGTATAGTTTTAATACATGCTTTAATTAAAACATTACTTTTTATTGTATGAGTTGTCCCTCGTCATCTCAGTTTTGTAAGCCAGTTTTTGGCATGGAAAGTCTGATGCAAGAACTGTGTCCTCATAGCCAAGTCAAATCATACTGAAAGCATTAACCAGCAACATATTGGTTTTTATAACATTCTTCTAGAAGTAGCCTTCAGTAATCTAAAGAGTACTTACAAGTAAGCTAATGGAGATCAAAATTACACAAGAAAACACACTAACTTGTGCTTTTGCAAAGAAGTACATACTGAATAAGCATATTTTAAATAAGAACCTAAAGCAAATCGGTAAGAAAACACAATCTAAGAATTAAGATTCACGATCTTATTCTTTGTATGGGTATCATTTAGAAACAGAAAAATAAAGACGTAAAACTTCTACATCTGACTTATCATTGCTAAACACACAAATGCATATTATTGAATTTAATTTTGAAAACTTTTTTAACTATTTGAAAACAAAGATGAAAGTAAGTTGATACAATGAGCCATTACAAAAGAAAAGATTTTTATGTCAAATGAAAGATACGCACATAAATCTAACACTAAACCAAAACTGCATTCCACCTGTACATGCATCCACGTGTGTATGGAAAAGAAGGTAAAATAGCACATGCATCTGCATCTGAGAGGGAGGCTGAATACTGAGGGAAAAAGCTTCAATTGTTTTAAGTGTAAAGGAAAACGTATATTATCAATAATTAGTGGAAGTGCAAAGTTCTAAACACAGCATGCTATCACACAAAACTACACACGTGTAAACGTTAGTGTCCTCTGTGAAACTAAATCAAAATTAGCAGCAAACGATATCAGAATTTTTTCCATGCTGCTTATATAGAAAACAATTACTTTGGGACCTCAGCGGTATGTAAGGATGCTAGACATGGTTCAAAATCAAACTTAAATAAAAAGACCAGCAAATTGGTCCAAGATCTCATTCAAATAAGTTTTCACATACAGTGGATTTCTTCTCACTTGAAAATTATTTCAACTCATCAATAAAACACCACGAAGTTCTTCTATACTATACTGCTCCACAGAACCAGGCTCTCAAATTAATATCCCACTGTCTGCTTGCATTAGGTCAAAATTTCAAACACGCGGGTCAGCAGAGGGCAGGGGGAGCAACTATTGTTCTCACTCGTTTCTTCATGCAAGCTGGTCACATCTCAAAAACTCAACGTAAATTAGTTATGTAGGTTTCTTGTTTATGAAATAAAAATGTTTTTTTATCTGAAATGCAACAAAAGTATGAGTATTGCCTGGTAACATTAAAGCAGTCATGGCTTGATTGATGTTGCAGTTCGTAGTCAGGGCAAGAAATAAATGCACTGCCATAAGTGCAAAAATCTAGCTCCTACTTAAAGCACACGAAAGGTTCTCATTAGTCAAACAAGAACATTTATAAATGCAGTTGTGCAAAATCAGAGTTAATGAAAACAAAAATGTCAGATAAGAAGTGTGAAAAATTTAACCGCATGCACCTTAAAGAAAAAGGTGAGCTAAATCACAGTTACAAACATTAAGATATTTTAAATGGCACGCATCTGCTGTAGTTAAGAAAATTAACACCAGATACATAAAATAACTTCAATATTTATTTACATTTTTAGGCCATTATTTGTACAGAAAAATACATTAACTTCCTTAAGTGAACAGTTCTTTTGAAAGAGGGATGTGTTAGACAACTGATTTTTCAGTCTTGAGTCTTTATGCTCCCCTGCTTGTATTCAAATATTAAAAATGTGAAACTGATGCAAGTACAATAGGAAATAAAAAGTCTCAGTGCCTGAAATTCTAGTCATTTTAGCTCTTTCTTAAAAAGGTCTTACAAATTATTACAAATGATTCTCTGATCTTGGAATTTGATGAATAGTTACAGAAATGAGCTAAAAATAAGGCAGTGTTAAAAGGTAGGGTTGCCAGTTCTTTCATGGTCCCAGAAAACGTAGAGGAAGTTGACAGGATCAGCTCAGCTCCACTGTGCTCCTGAAAAATATAAAATACCAGTGTCCACTGGATCATTGGGTCCTTAGCACTCTAGTACTATTTATGAAAAAGATTTGGTGATGACCATAATGGTGCTTTAAAGTATGGAGTAAGACAGATTTGTCAGTAGGTGTCTTCCTTTTTAAGTTTTCATGCCCTAAATACACATTATTTGTAAATTAAGGCTAAAAAGTGCCTTGCATAATGATAAACATATTGGGACATCATCTCTGGGCTTTATTACATAAATAGAGAAGAAATGTCAGGAAAAACTGAATTGATTTTAAATAAAAAAAGTAAGCAAAGACTGTAAATACCTGTTTTATCCATTTTTATCTAATGAAATTACATGTTTTAAGTGTTAATCATGCATATATACTAGCAGTATCTACCTGAAACTAAGGCTGAGAGCCTCCAAAAGGCTCATAAAAACTCTCCCCTCACAATGCAATCAGGAGTGTAATTCCTTTGATGGCACCAAATGCAAGCTTCATAAAAATACAAAGCACTGGCATCTCACTATTAGTATCTAGATAAGTTAACTAAGCCAAGACTTCAAAACATCCAGGGAAAACTGTCAGGGGAATCTGGAGATAACACCACTGGAAGTCCTGCTGGACGAGCCCTCTTACAACTGGAATCATAGTTGAAACTCTATCAGCATTATACAGGCCAAAGATTTTGCAAGAAAAATTCTGCTTGGAGAAAGGACTCTACAATAAAACTATAACATAAAATAAAAAAAAAACAAAACAAATTAATAATTCTAAAGAGCAAAGTCAGAATCCTTATCACTCTGTACAGGCTCAGTTACTGTCATCAAAGCAGCAAAAGTACTTCTGTATGCAGAAGCACATAAATTCAAGACATTTGTTACTTAACAGCAGTTTCCTAAGGAAGACCATGAGTATTCCATTTACTCAAAACCAGCCAAATTTTGTTTTGACCTAAAACCAATTTACCTAAGCTTGAACAGATTTTTAAAGACATATTTAAAATCTGTAAGAATAAACACAGCTTTTGCTATATAAGATAGTGGTTGCTACATAACACAGTGACTATTAAAAGCTAAAAGATCACAGGAAAAAAAAAAAGTTGAACAAAATTTGCATACCTAACTCACTGCCTAATAAAACACATAAATAACAAAAATTGTTAACTAGAGACCCCAAACGTAATTCACAATAGACTGTGCAATTTCCTCTTTACCAGCTGCAAACATGCTTTAACAGAATAGAAAGTTACATTGATACATAATACCTTCTTAAATTTGTGGAAGTTCTTCTACTTCCAAGGGAAAAAGAGTGCAACTGCTAATATTCAGGTCCACAACAGAAAGGAAAAAACCCAAACTATAAGCCCTAAAGATTTAAGAATGGAATCATCTTCCAATTTTGTTCTTTTAGGTACGTAAAGCAAGAGAATCTGATCTTTTAATTTGCACAAGCATCAAATAGGGTGAGATCTTCACACACACAGAGTAATAAATAAAACATCAAAAGAGATAGGATTCTAACCTATGAAACAGTCATGGCACAGTTTAATAGCTTGAATGGTGTTAAAGTAAGTACAAATAACAATAAAAATGCTCTTCTGCAATAATAAATTCTTAGGGAAAAAAACCCAATGATTAAAAACAACATTTCAACTGAGCAAGTTTAAAACAATGATAGTGAACCTCACAATATGAGGATTAATTACTGATTGCCAATAAAGCCTATAGGCTCTACATTTAGGCACTGATAGAGAAATGGCTCCAACCTGCATGAATTATCGACCCAAACTATTTCCAGCTACGAGAGCTGAAAAGTTCCTTCCTCAATCTGTGACCTGAGTATCATGATCCTGGGCAACCGGCTTCAGGTGGCTCTGCCTGAGCAGGGTGGGTGGACACGACAATCTCCAGAGGTCCCTTCCAACCTCAATTAGTCTGCGATCCTGTGATTTCACTTTTTTTTAAATAGGGCTGTATGTCAAACTTCCAAACAGGTATTTGAATACAACAAAATAACACAAGTAAAGCTAACAGCAATTCTTACTACCTAAGCTGTAAAACTCAGGATCTCCAGCTGATCGAATTTGATTTTGTTAGCTCAAGTTAACATTTCTGTTTACAAGCAAGGCGAAGAACTAGCCAGACACTTACACAAGAGACATACAAATAGAAGCTCCTACCTGGAGAAGGCAACTGAAATAGATTTGATCTTATCCATAGAAACTTAACACCTTCTCACCTTTGCATTTCCATCTTAAGCCAGCTTGGGAGGGGAGGTCTATAAAAATAGTATATTCACTTAGGAGTACACAGAATTCAAACTGACTAAAATAGGAAGAGGGTGAGCAACAAACTAGTGAAGTAAACATGAAGAATGTTACATAAACTGAACAAATATAAACTAAAATGTACCATTTAACCTAACTAGAATGTGCTGGCATTACTTTACCCTGTACTGTGATGAAAGAATAACTTCTATATATTGTTCATTTCAAAATACTGTCTTCTTTTTATCTGTGCTAATTCAGGATTTATTTAAAACTTAAACTGAAGTGAGATGGACCTTTCACAGTTTGTTGGGGTTTTTTGCCTGGTATAAGAGAAGGAAAAAGGTATCTCAAAATGGCCAAGGAAAAAGGAATTTTACTTTTTAAAAAAAGGTTATGAAATTCATTTTGATTATAAATCAGAACTAACAATTCTCCCATGGCTTCTCGTGATGCAGTACAGCTTCATCCTATAGCAGCCAAAACATCTTCTTTTTTCCTGCCTTTGCTATTCAAAGTTGCAGTTTTATGCAGATCTATCAATTTACTTGGGAATCACACATGTTGTGTATGATACATATCACACTGTTCTAAGTGACTGGTTTACATCAGCTACACTGCTCGTGAGCTCTGCTGCTACTGTTGTCTCAATACTAACCTTCCAAAGATCCTTTCATAATTGTTCATATCATTCCTTAAAATGTCATCCTCAGAACAAATTTCCAAATCTATACTTTGCCTTTTCTTTGAGAAACAATTAAAAAAAAATCCAAATCATTGCATTTGAGACACTCCCAACATCTTAAAGATCAAGTGAGAGAGGGCACAGACTTGATAATGAACTCAGGTCTCTATCAACACTGACTACAAGTCATTCAGAAGATGAAAATATAAATCAATGTATGCAAAATACATAAAAATAATTTATAGGTAAAAAAGAATGACAAGTGGCTAGGCAGTTCTGGAACAGTTATAAATTCCTTTATTAATTATAAGCATTTCTTTCTGCTCCTGCTAATGCTCATTTTGTGTTCTACTGCTGATAAGGCCTTTAAATTATTTATAGCTCAGTAAAAATACAGCTATTGTGACTATTACTTCTACCAGATAAATAATCAAAATATTTGCATTTCCTAAATTTTAAGTAAGTGCTTGTGATTTAAACTTAATATTTAACATATCTTTGGAGAATGTTTTGAGGGGTTTTCTCCCCTGAAAATACAGTATCTGTACATGCCATAATAACAGAAAGGGCATACCCTCAAAAAATGAAAACAAGTCTGCATAAGTTGATAACAGTTCTTCAAAAGATACAGCAGGGCATTTTATAGAAGAAAAACAGAAATTAAAAATATTAGGAGGAAATTTTTGATAATTCCTACTGAATTCCAGCTTAGTCCACTAAGTAACTCTGAACACCTTGATTCTCTATATTCAGTTCTCCTGAGGGTTAATCATCACATTTAATCATCTGTCTAGTCCCTCAAAAATACATCCCCTAGCTGATTAATGTTAACGCTTTTTATTCTAATATACAAATGAGCTAGTTCACCAAACATATGGCCACTCACCTATCAAAAGTGGTTTGTTAGAAAAAGCAAGAAAGCCAAAGACTTCTCTAGAAAGTCATGACATATTGAAAGACTAGAATTCTACATATTTCTAGATTGTTTTTTATTTAAACAAATATTCTCAACTAAATTATGAGAAATGTTGTAACACTGAAACATTACAACTGCACTTATCTTTACAATGATGTACACACAGAAGAGAAAAAATACACATTGCATTAGCATAACAATATATCATTGCATTAAAATAGAGGTCAAGCAAAGTAAACACATGTGGATGACGTAAGAATTTTTTTTTTTTTGGTAATCTACCATATATATTTTTTAGGAAGCAGAACAGTGATGAGAAACTTGTAAATACAACCTTTATATTGCAGAACACTGTTACTTGCAACATATTTTATAACTGCTTGTATCTGAGACTCAAGGACACTACAACTGCAAATGAACAGGCAGCCACACTGAGGAGAAACCCTACGAAAGAACAGAAAGGTTTTAGTCCTATGAAAAAACTACACAGGGCTACCACAGAACAATTCCTGCTGGTTGCAATCTCAAGGCTGAAATGTTTGCAGCTATCCATTGTTAAACTTTTTCATATGATAAAATAATCACATCCATTAAACATAGAGTAAGTCCATATTCAGTATTTGGTAGATGTAGTAGAATGCTTTGTTTGAAGCTCTGACAGTGGAGAAAGAATGGGGTAAAGACTGCATTCAGTTATGACTTACGATCACACCTCTGAAATCATCCAAGGCTTTCTCAGTATTTCTATTTCAGGTACTTAGCAATGAAATCACAGTTGATAACTACCCAGGGTTTTCAACCAATTCAGTGGCTGGTCCTCCTTCCTGAGAAATGGATTGTACCACACCAGACACACAGAAGTCCAATCACCACAACTACACAAGGGCTGTTTCTCAAAAACCCTGTTACTCTCCGTAACTTTAAAGGTATTTATTTAACTTTTGCATACTTTCAAGAACAAAGCCACAATAACGAAGCATCTGTCAAGCCTACCTTTGGCTTAAGGTCCTCCAAAGACTTAAACTAAATGCACAGATCATGAAGCATCTAGAGCCTCAACGCAGCTGGTACTGATGGTCTCAGATAAAATCTCAAGGTATGAGGAACATCAGTGAAAAAAAGGTGTTTGTAAAAATAACACTGAATCCAGAAGAGCATTTTTGGCTGTAGGACTAGAAATAGTCAATATTCCACCTATTTTCCCCTGAAAATTCTTCTGCTCAGTTCACTAAAACGAGAACAACAGCCCAGGAGGCAAGCACAGCAAACCCACGTTTTAAACTCCTAATGACAGAATACTCATGCCTATGACCTAATAATGTTGGGTTTAGTTAGCTCTAGTCTCAGTATTAGGCAACGGTAAACAAGGATCCTTTCTCTGTGGCTCTCTAATATTTTAAAAAATACTTTACCATTACATTTTTAAATCTCTTCTGAGTTTCAAGTTTGTGAAACAATGGATTAAATAGAAAGTAAATTGCTCTAAGGATCCTGAGAATTTGTATAACTCCACAAAAACTTATCGACTTGCGCTTGAATCCGTCTTGTCCAAACTGAGTATCAGCTGAATTCTTCAAAGAGCAAAATCTAAACCATGTACTTTCCAAGTATATTACCAAAAAAAGCCAGTCAAACCACCAAGCCTTTTTCTAATGACTGTGTAGCAGTAACTTTTCTTCTGGAAGGTAAATGGTGAAATGGCAACGGGGTTGGAGTCAAATGCCCTAACTGGGCTTTGGCAAGCTGGACCTCAAAATTAAGAAAGCCTTAGAATAGAATTGCTTGTGTGAAAAAGGTAAGCCTTATGCTAAATAGTTCCATATCCGAGCTTCTCCACTTAACAGCTCTTTCTGTGGAACAGCAAGTTGTTGACTTTGGGTTATACTAACCTGCCATACGTAATTAAAACAACTAGGGGTGGGAGATGGGGGTTAATAATCAGGTAAACAAAAACACTTCCTGCCTCCCAGAAAATCCCTGTATCTTAGAAGTACTCTAAACTGTCTGTTCTCATTGATACAGGAATGCAGAAATCTGGTGGAAGAATAATGCCAACGGGATAACTCTTCATCTGTGACCAAAAACTTAGAGAATGCTTTATCCCGCTCAAAAATTGTACAGTCATGACTACCACAAACAGTTGGCAAAAAAACCCAAACCATTTTCCAGCATTTTAGGATAATTCCTTAAATGTTCATTATAATTTAGGGCTCGATGAGCCTAAAATCAAATTACTGTGGAATTTATATTAGTTTTCTCTTCTCCCGCACTAATGGCAAGGAGGGAGGCCAAGCCACATCAGACAAAGAAGGCATCTTAGATTTTTAATTACAAGAAAGGAGATTAACTGCACTATAGTTTAAACATGAAAAGACAAGTATATATAGCTCAAATTAAAATGCAGAAAGGTACTACTGATAACTCTGAGTATATTTTCAATACTTTTAAACATCTTTTGATTGTTATTAACAGGTGTATGGAAGGATTTTCTGATAGGTAACGTTGAAAAAGGAACATTAAGGAACTTGCAAAAAGCAAAGTGGAATTCTGTCTTTCTGGCCACCTATAAACAAGCTAGTTTACCATACTAGTTCATCCTAGAAAGTATAACCTAAGAAGCAGAAAACAAGAAAAAAATGTTTCTCACTACTGACATTTTTAACCTGTAAATCAAACATGTTGCCAACAGTTAAAATCTAGCACGCAGGCTCTGTAAGAAATAAATCTAGCTGCGTAACTAGCTACACTTGCTTTCAACACATACAGGAGGCATTTCCAGTTGCTAGGATATTAGGTAGTATATTAAGTTACATGT
Organism: Apaloderma vittatum; assembly: GCF_000703405.1. Taxonomy (NCBI): domain Eukaryota; kingdom Metazoa; phylum Chordata; class Aves; order Trogoniformes; family Trogonidae; genus Apaloderma; species Apaloderma vittatum. Next base: position 29,668 of record NW_009724356.1, read on the forward strand.
AAACATCCTCACGGAGTTGGTATACAGAGCTCGTCGTAACATTCAAGAAGAGCACAAGCTTTATACATACTACCCCGATCAGAAAACAATTCTATGTAAGGGTTTCATTTATTCCATATTGACTTTTAGAACCTCCGGAAGTGATTAAAAAAAAAGTAATAAACCCAGTCGTAAGTGTTTAAAAGAAAGCATGAGATAAAAGAGCCTCCTGTTTAGGCAGTGGTTCTCCTCCTGCTTCCCCTCTGCTGCTGAGTGTCCTTTGTCTGCCTCTCGATTGAAGATGTAACACAGATACAAATCTGTCATCACAACTCAATTAGAAATTGATCACTTGACTTTCTACTGAAGATCAATACAAATTTCTTCCAATCCACCTTTAATCATTTCTGAAACTACTTATAGCTTTTCACTGTAATATCTAGGTTTCCCTACCTAGTTAGGACACATTTAGACTCCTCTTATACACAAGACCTAAAACCTACAACCTTAATTCTTCATTTTTTTTAGTTCATTTTTAGGCGTTTAGAATTATGAGATTAAATTTTATTTCACTAGCTTAATTTAAAAAAAACTCCAAAATTATGCTGTAAGTACTGGAATAAAAACTTGGATACAGTCTTTCACCATAACACAAAGTTTTAGAAGCAGGATGATACAAGTCATCATCTGCTTAAATCCTGGTCATTAAGAGTGCAGAATACTTCCTAGTAGTTGATAGATACTGCCTGACCCTTCCAACGCGTGTCTAGCCAACACACTACAACATACTTCAACACTGAAGCTGAAATATCATTTTCTAAGCCATTAATCAGCATCTACATGGCCTCTCAAGAGCTGCACTTATCCTTCCCAATATATGAAAGTAGTAGCATAAAAAGCGCTATGTCAGATTAGTTCACCACGAGGTGAATTTACATTTCAATATTTGAGTTCTAGCTGGCTTTACACCACAGTGGAGTATAAACATGAAATATAAAACTATATTGATAAAGAAGTTTGACTTCTTTATAATCCTTGTTGTTCAGAATTAATATAACATCCCCAAACAATCCAATAATTGACTAAAAATTCACTTCTCTTGAACTTCATAAGAAAAGGCAGAACACGTGTATCCCACAGGGTGACAACAAACGCACGCGTGCTGTACCGACAAGACACCGTTACAATTATTTTATCAGGTAAGCAACTTACCTGTGTGGTGTAATGACAGAGTATGAGGAGTGGTTAGAATGTGAATAAAAAGCAGTTTTTCAAAGGAGAGGAAGGAAGAGAAAAAACAACTTACCCGAACAATAAAAAAAAACCATACAAATGCAGATTCAAAGGAAATTGCCCTCCTGCACATCCAGTGAGAATAAAAAATAAATCCAACCCAAAATTAACCCCAAACACACACGCTTAGCTGCTTTCATGTGTCCATCTTTATATATGATTTCTTATTGAACATCATGCAGTAATTTCAGCTGCAAATTAAATTACATTGGACTAGGAAGCTCAGGTTCCATCAAATCATGTAAAGCCGCTTTTAAAGCACATCTTTCAAAGTATAAAAACCTGTAACTTAGAGAAAATGTGGTTTAGTGTGACTGTAGTCACTGAACAGGCAGATTTCTGTAAGAAAACCTAGGATTCTCACTATTAATCACCTGACCTGGTATGAGGTCATTAGAACATCGCTCTTTTCTCTCACTGCTCATTGTTACTGACTCTTATATGGCAGCACAGGTGCTCCTTATGATTTTGCAGACAAATAAATGCAAGTAAAACCATTTAGTACTGACATTAATATGAAACACCTGTGCTGACAGTCACTTAAACATCTCTACATTGGAGACAAATATCTGTCCTAATTACATTAATACCATTACATTGCATCCAGACTTTAAAAACTACCTTCTGATATATCTTCACACGTGTTCATGGAAAAGAACATTCAAAGGTAGAAAATGTAACTCCTTTTTCATGTTATTAGAGAAAAAAAAAATTGAAATATTTACATTAAAGATATGTATCTTCTTTTAACTGCTTGCTTTACAAAAAACATTGTGACCTAATGAAAAACTATACCTTCTTTCCTAGTAATTCTTTAATTGAAAGTCAAGATAAATTGCCTTTTTTCCAGCTTGAAGGCTCATTTCTACAAGCTTATGAATCAGACAATACTTGGGTTTGTTCAGTACTTTTATATATTACTTCGAAAATATACTGCATTATCACCTAACTTAAAAATATGAAAAGTATCTAACACATTTAATTAGGGGCAGTGCTACACAAATTACCATAGCTTTACACCTTCACTTACTCATTTACAATGAACTGTTGCTTAATCCATAAGGAACAGTCCTAAAAATTATAAAACAATAAAAATTCAAAGAAATCCAAACCAGAACTGATCTTTTAGTGCAAAGAAGGTTTCCAGCAAGGAAATGAAAATGTGCCAACTCCTCAGGAGAAGGCACCGCATCAAACCCCGGCCACTGCTGGTGCAAATAGATGGGAGCCACAGGCGTAACAGAGCCCGAAGACAACGGAATTGTCTTGGAACTCGCTTGAGCACCTTTGATTCACAGGAGAATATCCGATGCCAGTTTTAACATAATGAAGGGAAAAGCTACTATTGTTTTTCCCTTCACG
>NW_009724356.1:32316-65051 GCF_000703405.1 Apaloderma vittatum
GAAAAATCAGATGGTATTTGTCTGGTCTAACTCCTGTTTCTCAGTGAAATAAAACTCTCAAGTTAACGTCAGTCTTTTTGTCTGCAGAACCAGTTATACATCAATAAAGCATAAAAGCTTCTGGCGTTTTTTACACTCTATCTGTTGAATATGTACTCAGGCTTATGCCGTGGTAGTGACAAAAAAAAAAATAAAATCCACTTCCACAGAATAACAGCTGTGATTTAAGGTATTTAAGTCAATGAAGATGGTTAGCCAGGAGCTCACAGGATGCTAAAGCAGGACTCTCCAATTTATTAGCATCGCCAATAAGAACTGTTTGTAGGATATAAATGCTATTTTACAAGGATATGCATATCACATCACAGCATGATTTTTTTTTTAAATCTTCTAAAAATCAGAAACATGTATCCTTAGTTCCATGTAGAAAATAAACCAACATAGTTTTCTTTGGATTTATATGATCCACTATTTGTCAAGACCAAACTCATCAGCAGAGCCTGTCTTACAGGCCTGATAGTAAAGTCTTGCCTGATTTGTTGCAAAGTGGGAAGATATACGCAGAACAAAGAAGTAAATTGCAAAGAGACTTCACTTTAAAAACAGATTTATTCTTCCCACTGAGACAGAGCAGACAAGAGGGAACGTAAAAGTGTGAGCATGTGCACGGGTGAGGAGGGAGAAGGGGGGGAAAAAGAAGGGGAGACCCTGTTCTTTGAGTGTCTGATTTGACATCTTAAGACCTACTTTACATAAACGTTCAGCATTCACCACTTAACTATGTTAATGAGAGCCACGGTTTGAACATATTTTGTGTTACATAATACTAAATACTAAGTACTTTAAAAATGATTTTGTAAATAACTCAAATACCACACTAAAAATTAACAGATACTTTTGATCTGAATCCCTCTGTGCCTCATTTCTCTGTCTAGGAAACGATAATATTAATGCTTCAACCCTACAGAGTGATTCAAAGTGTGTATGTAGCTCAAATACTCCATAAGGACCACAAGGAAATTAGCAATTCCGTTTTCAGACTAAAAATAACATGAAGTAACATGAAGTAAATAATTCACGCAGCCCCTTGCTTGTCAGTGATGAAACAACATATATATTGAATAGGATGGTCGTCAGGTAATCGGAGATCATCCCTCCTTCATGCCAAGGTCCCGGAGCCCTGTTGGTAACAGCACACAACCATCTACCCAACGGATTTGTCACCATGAATGTATCTACTGGCGAGTATTGGCATTTCCCAATTTCCAAGTTCTGGTTCGTGGGTATTACAAAATATGATCTCTTTTTAACCTTCTTTGAGGCCAAAACAAATAAAACACTGGTAAGATTCTGTTCATGGTCTGTCCAGAAGACGTAGAAAGACAGGATTTAAGTTAGGCAATAAAGAACTCACTGCTTTCAAAATAGGAATTTCTTCTGTTTCTTCTACGGAAGGAAATTCATTTGAATTCCATTTCCAGAAAATAACTATTTTTTAAAGTTTGTTTTGCTTTTTAAATTGTGAAATTTTTTCTTTCAACGTAAATTCTAAGCATATTCCTTTGCTTTCATATCTATAGCTCACAGTAAATATTCTGATAATATTCTGAGAAATAATTTTCTTCAGTTTGACATATTTATCTGCCAATGCGTGTTGTACTAGCTCCTGTTAAGATAACAAACAATTATTGCCATTAAGGTTAAGTCATTTGCACAGTATGTAGCAGATTTCATATATGACAAATCTAAAAGCAGAAGAATTCTTTTACAGATATGTTATTTGAGATCCTTTTTGTCATGTAAATTTATCACAGCATTTCGATTTTGCTAACATATTCCAATTTTCACAGAGATTCTTTCACATACAACCCATTCAATCCTCCTGCTTGATCCTGCAGGAAAGACATCGTGCTAAATTTAGGTTATTACAATCATTTCTATGGTAACAGATGGATGTGAAACACAGGATTATGACTTCACTGCACGACTCTGCAGAAAGAAGTCGGATGGTGGAAGAAGAAAGATCACATTCAAAATATCTGCAGCTGTAGCAGGGAAGCACATACAACCACCGAGAAATGAAACTGTCCTTTCTTAAAAAAAATACATGATGTCTTTTTTCAAAACCTCTGAAGGCAAATCTTCCCCTAACGGACACCATCACTGACAATCTCCGTGGTCTTTTTTCCTTTAAACCAGTATCTCTAGTCTGGCACAATTAAAAGAGAAGAATGCTTCAAAATATAGGTTACGTACAAAATTATAAATAGATATGAATCTATTTAGAACCTCTAGAGATTAAAATAAAGAAAAATACAAATATGAAATTCTAATAGAAATGCATTCCCTGTAAAAAGAAGGCTAAAAATGGAGTGCATATTTCAGCTAACACAAACCAGGAGAAAAGCTTTTTCCATTATTCTTGCATTTTGTGGACTGCATTCTGCAATGTATAGAACAGTTTTATGCTACAAACACACATCAGGTTATATTCAACCGAGAGCTAGAAAAATATCACTCAATTATTACAGCATATCATTTTACCACTATTTTCTTCAGAGTTTGGTTTCATCTTAAAATCCAAACAACTCTAGATCAGAGAAACCAAAACAGGGGTGTTTACCATATTTTATAAGCAATATTAACTATCCAATGTATCTGCCTAATACTGTGGCCCTGTCAAAATTCTTCGGAAAATGGTGTCTGAAGTATCTTCTATATTTAATCATGATCCTTAATGATTCAGCAATGAAAGGCTATTGTAAAAGGCAGAACTATATTTAACATTTCTGGGTTAGCTGGACACAGATTTCCTAAGAACAGAACAAACATGAATAACTCTGTGACTAATAATGGTTCTGAACCTAAATACTGAATATTACTGTGATAACGTACTCAAAACAGGCATTCGTCTACAAAGGTTCGGCTCTTTGAAAATAGTAAACACAGACTTTACAAGGATTTTTGTTTCCACCTTGGAGGAACAAGGTATTTATAAAGAAAAAGAAGTGTCTTCATTTTACTTTCTCTCATTTAAGTTTGCTTGGATTTTCAGATTACATCTATTAAAAAAAATAACACAACAAGACAATAGTAACTACTTACAAAGAATACCTGAAACACATCAGATATGCAAAGTCAATTATACACAGCCATTATACTTTAATAAATAAAAGGATATACACCAAAGTCTTTAATCAGGATAAAAGATAATGTCTCTGGTTGCTGAAGCTGAGTATGGCTCAAGAAGGCTTTCTTGCATTTGAGACGTTTATACACTATTAAAATAACAGTAAAAGTCAACATTGAAGGCTTTGCTGATTAAGGACCTTGTAAGGGCTTTTTCTCGCAACTGGCAAGTTGTTGCCAACCTTCACAAAACATGAGTGATCTTAAAAAAAACAAATAAAAAGAAATCTTTGAAAGCCAAACCCTTCCATGTGGTCGAAATGAGCAAACAGGTCAGAGCAGACACACCACAGTCTCATAAACCTCATTTACTTAAGGAAAGTAGGCTTGTCAAAACCCCAAAAACCCCAAAAAACTCAGTAAGAGTGGAAAGGGAATGTCTGACACAATTCTCTGATTTGGAAATTCAGGTCTTGGCTATCCCGGTATTCCCAGAAGATTATGTGAAGGACTGCAACACTAATAAAATTATGTCAGAAATGACTAAATAAAAACTGATACAGAAAACTTTTTTCTTTTTAATTCAGACCACTAGACCACTTAAAACTTTGTTCTTTTTTTAATTTGCAATTAACCCAAATACATTTCAAATACTCCTTACCCCTCTGGGAGGAGAAATTCTCTTTGTAGAAGATGTTACAGCATATACCTTTTATTAAGAATTTAGAAAGAACCCAAACCATTTTTTTTTCCTTAAGAACTTCATGAAACCTTGCATTTAGAAGAAAAAGCCATATATCGATATTATCAACATTTTAAATGTTTGAAAAGTTATCAGTAAGAAACATGTCACATGCTTCTTGGCAGCAGGGCAGAAGGTGAGGGCAGAGAAAGTTGTTGCTGTCATATATATAAAGGTGCGCAACTCCAACCCCCCATTTTGCTCATTCTCAAAGCAAAACCTCCTATTTAAGTGCTGATAATCCCAGATAAATGGTTTGAAGTGAACAGCTAAAGTGAGGGTACACACTGCAGGTAGTAAACTAATGGTCTGACAAAATTACTCCTATTTTCCTGGCCATAAAACTGGGTCATCCATCACAAAAATTGTGATGTAACTCAGAACTGAAGTCACAGCACTTGGCTAAGTGTTAGCGTCTTTAGTAGCACTTGTACTTCCTCATTAAAAACACATTTAAAATCTACAAACATCATCTGTTTTCCTAGAGACTCCCAAGTACAATTAATCAACAATGGAATGAAATGACCATAACGTAATTCAGCTATATCCAAACTGCATAAATATTTCCAAGTCAAATTTGTAACAAATGCTTACTAAGTTCAAAAACTCTTCTGAATAAGCAATTCACAAAATGCCACGACCAAGTCAACACATACGGTATTCGGTTTTAGTGAATAAAGGGATCCAAGACACTTAGCTCTGGTGAGCTGGTCCTCCACTAACTTCTCTTTTGGGGTGGCAAATGATCAACCCTCAGGGGACAGTACACGGCTTTATTTGTCTTCCCTCACCCAGGAGTCTGCTATTTTCATATGGATTTGGCACCAGACAGAAGCCACCCACAAAGGACATTTGACATGCCAGAAAGCACTGAATTATCTGCAAAGAAAAACTTCAGAAGCTGTTGCTAGAAAGGCACAACTGATTGAAGCCTAAAGACTTTTACTTTCTTAATGGGAATACACCAATGGACAGGCAACCTAGAGAAATATTTCGGGATTTTAGATTTTTCAAGTGTTATTTAGAGCGGGTAAATAAGCAAGGAGCTGTCCTTATAAATAAATTATGTGAAAGGCAGGTCAAGGACACCGCATAGGCACAGGGCCAGGCAACAGAAGGTGCTAAGCAGAGCAGACTGGTAGATGTGATGGCCGGAGAACAAGACCTCCACGTTTCAGTACACCACAACTTCCTGTCCTAATATTATCTTAACTGGATTGCTCAGTTTACATGGGGGCACATGGTAAAAGCTATCTACCAAAACAAAGAATAAGCTTCTGCACAGATAAATATCTGGCAAATACGCAGGTTAAAACCAAACAGAAGTTGCAACCTATTAAACCCATTATTTCTGTATTGCCCTCCTGGTTGCGTCACAGCAGTCTATAGCGGTCAGATGGCTAGAAAGGACTTCTGCAGTGACAAACAAATACTGTTACTACTGAAATTCTGTAAAGGGCTACGAGAACTGTTTTAATATTTACCAAAGGGGGGTGCTTAGAGAGGCTGTGGTTTTTCCTAAGGTGGGTATATTTTTTCCAAGTATTTTCCATTCCTCATATAGATGAAACAGTCGCTAGCTAGACTGAGGGTTTAGCATTTAGACACATAGGTGGGGTTTTTTTAAATGTTTGAGCAATTTTGAGTCTTTCATTGCAGAAACTACACAACTATGACTGAAGAGAAGGTGTCTATTGACTCATTAATTGCAATAGTGCATCATGTCCTAGCTGTCCAGCTAGAAAAAACAGAGATATTTCAACACGCGTTACACAGAAACTGAAAAAGGGGACCATGACAGACAAAAAGGTAAGGAAATTCTTTAATCCTACTAGCTAATCAACTTACTTTTCCCAAAATATGGTATCACAAAATTAAACTCCAATATATCCCCATATGTCAACCAGGCTTGACAAACTGATTTTATTTCCATAGTTAAATGTTTAAAGTTGATCACACATTACATTAACTGAGTGGAAATCAGGCATTCCCAGAGCTACCTTCCTTAACCTTACGACCTTTTTAACCTTTAGTATGTCCCGTGGCAGTGGAATATCATCTAATACAAAAAAAGATTTGTAGGGTTTTGAGTAATCAAAACAAAATGTTATGCTATTGAACAGAAAAAAACCCCACTATTTAAAAGTTTAGGCTTTACATTACGGAACATGATTTTTTTTTTTTCAAATAACCACATTTAAACTCCTGAATAAAGTATACAGCTCCAAAAAAAAACCAACCCAACAACAAAAAAACCCCACCCTTCTATTTAAAGGGCAGAGTAAAATAAGAATTGCATTATAAAAAAAATGGGGTAAAAATAAAAATCAAGAAACCTGAACCTAAGAGGTTTTCATTTTTGTGGTTCCAAAAGACTGCTATTAAATAAATGAACATACTCAGTTAACCAAAAATAGAGATAACTGAAAGCCACAAGTATTTACAAAAAACACATTTCAAGCCACATATTAAATGTCATTTCCCCAGGAAACTGTACATTATAGTTAGTGGTACATTTAAATTTTCAAAGAAAACCAAACTCACACAAACAAGTCTCTATCCTTGTAATCTCAGGAAGCCACAACCACCACAACCCTTTTACAACTGTTATTAAAGATAGTCTCCCTAGTACAAGAAATTTGTTTCACACATTGGCCAGATTTGTTTTGTCACATCACAAGAAACAATGTGGAAGAAACCCAGTTTGGCACTTTTCTGCACAAAAAAACCCCAAACTCAGACAAAGCAAACAGAAAACACTTTCAGGGAATGAAAAACATAGATTTGTTTTCAATTTAAGTTGAAGAATCAGAATAAAAGCTAGTGAATTTAGCAGCAGTAGGGCTTTCTGGTTTCTGTAAAGAATGCCAAAAATCTCAAGCAATTATTCCCCAAATTCCTTGAATCGTCAGGTTTTCTACAAATTACTTCATCATTTGACTAAAAATTAACAATAATATTGATGGTTTTCCTTTATAATTAAGATTGCCTAACACTTAATATGATTTACAAATAATACTGCCTCTGTTTTCACTTAGTTTTCAATTTGCCAAAGCATTGCTTATCCAAATGATAGTTTTGGATTGCTGCCTTCAGTTGGTTGGTTTTCTACTTCTTCCAAGTTTCAGCAAGTGAATCAATGAGTTCCAATAAAACTATGAAAAATAAGATCGTTTCCTCATGTTAAGTATGTTTTAAATGCTTCTCTAGAAAATCTCATACTTCCCAAGTGTGAGAGGTACGCTCTTCACCAGTCAAGCTCAGGAATCAAAAGAAAAATTTACCCAAAGAAGCCAGTATTCTCTCTTCCTCCACAACTCCTACACGCCACCGGGGTCGAGGCTCTCTGATTTTGGAACATGACTGGGTGCCTTAGTTCGGATTTTTAAATGTTTGGTATAACTCCCCTTGCAATTGTTTTTCCTGGTAACTGTAACCTGCTCTTGTGATGGCTTCTGAAACCCAGGAGGCAACTCGAATTGTACAGAAGCAGAAGAACTAGATGACATAACCCGACTTCACGAAGAACACTGGAAAGCCAACGTGGCTAACTTCAGCAGGCTAGAGGGCACGAGGAAGAGTTCCCTCCTTCAGAAATAAATGCTAACTTTGAAAAACTAAATGACTGAGAATGCTTCAATACGACGTTAACAAATTCAGTTCAACCTAACTTTTCACATTTGATCACCTTGGGCCCTATTTATAAATGTCCAGTTTTAAACAGGAACAATTTAACTGGGAACAGCAAGTCAAGCAAACAATGGTAACCGTCCATGAACAACAGATGGAACCAAATCTTACATATCCTGACAAAAATTATTCTGTGGAAGCTCAAACTGGATATCCAATGTTCATACAAAATTCAGCTGTAGCTGCAGTTCTCCAGTCATTTCCTCCACCCCAAAAAACACTAAGGACAGCAGCACACCTTACATGTGAAGGGTGCTAAAGTAATTAGTTATTTGTACTTATGAAACCTATTGCATAAATGAGAATCAGAAGAAAACCACAAGCAGTTAGTGGTACAGTTAGGTGCAATAAAATTTAAGGCAGCACAATGCTAATAAAACCTTAATTCAACCACCCATTCAGTAAATATGCATAATAATTAATGACTAACAAGTATTAAGTAAACACCACCCAAAAAATAAAAAACCACTTGTGAATTTTTTTCTCTGCACTTTTTCTTTCCTTTCAATGGTGCCTCTCTTCCATATCAGAAACTAGGAGTAAATATGTGACAATAGAAAAGTCGACTTCTCACAGCAACCACATCTCCTTTCTTGTCACTACATCATTCTCGCCCCTCTGGACTGTTTCAACAAAATATAAACCCATAACTGTTACAAGGGAAAATAAAGGCAATGACAGCTTCTACAGAACAAAGACTCTACAATATAAAACCAAATAAGAGGCTATTAACTCCATTCAATGTCACAGAAACAGTATCTGAAGAACAACAATTCATAAAGTACCAGATGAAAATTTGGTCAAGATGCTAACATTTTTAGTTATCAAGATTACACATCCTGAAAAACAATTCCATTAACACTATGCAGTCTTTGTTTTGGTTCTTTTATTGCTAACTTCTGTATCTAGTTTGAGACAGATATCCAAAGCAGAAGTGGTAACGGAAGGAATAGTATGTACTTCAGCCTTTTTCTGCTTGAAACAAAGACTTGATTTTGTTTTGTACAGCAAAAGTGATAATAGAACATAAGTATATTCTAAAATACTATCCCTGTTTCAAGAGAAAAAATAACCAGACCCTGTTAGTCAGATCATTTATATTTATATATGCTTTAAAAATAGTAGGGTTGGAAGTGCTGCATGTTACAGACACTGTACTTCATGCAGTTTCACTGAGGTTCCTTTTGACCAACTCTTGAAATTCAGAAAATACATTAAGCATTTCAAAATCTGTAGTTAAAAAAATAGGCTTTTTGAACCCAGCACCACACTGAGCATAACATCTCAAACAGAATAACCATGAAACTGAGAATTACTCTACAATTCTCAAGCAGTAAAATCTAGGAAGTAAAACGCTATGGAAATTGTGAGATTTCAAACACTGACAACTGCCTTACGTTCAGGAAGAGGAAGACGGGTATGAAGTAAGTGGTTATTCTTCCCTACATCACCAAGAGAAGAAATGAACCTCTACAGGTCACCAACCATAACTGGACCACCATTAGAATTTATGCAGAACACTCCATGTCTTGACACTTTTTCTGACTTCCAATGCCCTTGATTGAAATGTTTGTATTTAAATTAAGAATGTCAGAAATGCCATACTGGGTCAAATATACTATTCTGAAATGGAAAAAGAAACTAAGTCATTACAGAAAGATCTTTCCTCAGCGTGTCTTCCCAGTTTTCAGCACTCAACATACTAACAGTATGTTTATCGCACAAGGCAGCTACTGTCATCCTGATCTTCCATGATCACCTCAAGGAGATGTTTTTTTTGACTATGGTTCCTTCTCATCCACATCCAAATTTTCTGCCAAATAGAAAGTGAAAAAAGGGGGAAGGATGAAAGCCTGAGGACTCCCTGAAGCCAAGAAATCATTATTGCCAATTAAAACACTTTACACAACAATAAACCATTGGAAGCTGCAATAAATACCCGATAAGGAAGAAAAGGTTCTATATTCCTGCCTTGCTGTAAAAAAAACCATGTGATTTGTCATCCTGCAACTTCAAGTAAATTCACTGTTGTCAGGAAAAGTAATTTCTAATTTTTATGAATACCTTCAAATTATTAACAGAACTAATGTACTTCTGGTGAATTTACATTAACACGAAGCTACATTAAGAAGCAATAGGCTACAGACACTACAGTATGCTGGAATGCAGTTGTTAATACCCATGCAATGGGTTCTTTTTAAAAAAAAAATCCACATAATTTAAGAGAGAAGTCTTGGCTGCAAGGAATTTAGTTGAATTTAATTTTGCTAATTAGTTGTTTAATTGCATTTAATTTTTTGTACAGATGTTCACAGCTTGTTCAGATCTGTTTTGAAAGTACAAAATTAAAAGTGCCTAGGATTTTCTAGACTTACAAGATCTGAACAGTTATAATTTTTTGGGCTTTAATCTGTTGTACCAGAGCAATTTCTCGTAGAGAGAACAACCGGTAGCACCCCTCAAAAAGAAAAAAAAAAAAAACAACACAACAAACCCCAGACTTCTATAGCGTGCCATGTAGAACTGCACCTTACTAAAACATTTCTAAAAAGAAATGGCTTAAAATCCTTAAGATTTGACATATCAGAAGATAAATCGCATGCTTTACCTTAAACAAGAAATGATTAACAGCAAAAATTCCAAATATGGCATCCCTGTTTATTCAAAATCGCACCCAAAAAACCACAAACAAAAAGGAAATTCAACATACCTTCAGCATTTTACAACACATAGCTAAGATGGGGGAAATATATCAGCAATTCCTTTGAGTCTCATAAAATCTTGTTTCGCTTATGTCTTTCCACAGCTACCTAAGAATTTTATTAGTTTTAAGATGACTCTTGTTTTCAAGCTAACCATTAGATTTGATTAATCTCTAGCAATAATACTCCCAACAAATTTACTTTGCAACCATGCTGTAAGCCTATCTCCTTTTTCTTCTTTGCAAAGACTTACAAATATGGTATAGATTGAAATATTTTATATATACTACGATAAAAACTGTTATTCTCCAGTTAGACTACCTTCCTTCTCTGCTTTCTATTTTCCTAAAACATACCCTTCTTTTCAGTGGGTTTTTCACTTAGGCATATGAAACCTGTTTTAAATAATATGTTACAGCTAACATAGATATGAGACTACACCGTGTATTGAGCTGTACATACCGACATCCTATTTGCTCACTTTATTCCATTTTTTTTAACTCTACATTGAATTTAGCTCATTACAGTCCTTAAGATTTGATGTCACTTCACTTAGAACAGAATAAGCTACCAGAGATTTTTGTCCAAAGTATTGAGAGACTGAGAGTAAAAATGTGCATAAACACAAATGTTTCACAAATAGTTATCAGGAATGCTCATCCACTCTTCTTTTTATCAGTTACATTTAAAATAGCATTAGGTCAACTTCTCAGATCAAAGAGCAGAGAGAATACTACTCAAAATACATGTAGTTTTTAGAAAATGTCTTTTTAATAACTTTTATGGTATTTTAGTCTTCAATACACATTTGCATCAAGTTATGTAAATTAGAATATGGCATATTAAACAAATATTATATAAGTAGTAGGTACGGATAAATGTTCCTGCACTGCAACACAAGAATTCCTACAGCTAATATCCTGGGGTTTAGTTGCATCAATAATTACTAAATTTACAAACACTCTGAATATGATAAATGGCCTAATTTAATAAATTAATTCAAATCTACCACAAAAAAATGAAAGAAAACAGTAACTTCTACCGCTGAGCTCAAAGCTGGCTTGTAAACTAATCATAGAGAAAAACAATATAAACCAAACAGAACACTGGTACAGCAGCAGCAGCACCTCAGTATCACGGACAAATCTCATTCCTTCTAGGAGCAGCACGTGAACACGACGACACCACTTAGGGCAGGCGGGTAATCTGTGAGTGCCACTTCCAACTAGGAACAAAGGCCTTTGACAACTGCATGAAAATCATCTTTTACTCACAACATGCAACCTTGCTGTACTTTTTCACACATCAGTTTTGCCTTAACTTTCCAAAGGCTATTTTCCTAAGTACACAGTAAAAAAGGTAGCACTGGTCCTTCTTTTCTTTCTCAGCCAGCATTAGTAATAACCAAAGGCATAATATTAGAATAAAATTAATCCACTCCATCTGTAAACCTTTTTTTTTTTAATATAACCTTATAGATTTCTCCAAGAAACAGATTTGTAATGTACAAGTCCCTGCTTACTTGAATATTCAGAGCCTAAATTAATTGTAGTTCCTCACATTTTGACCTAAATGATGCATTTTTTCCTCTATTTGTATAATCTCCCTGCTCACAAGAGCTCTTCACAACCAACTACATAAAACATATGCATAAATTAAGAAATTGCTTCTGAAACTGATGCTTTTCAACTTTAAATTCAGAACCATTCTCTAGTTGTAACTGCATCTAATTTTCTCAAAGATAGGTGAAAAGTCCTTCAAAACTAGCAGGAGAGAAGGGAAAAGAGAAGAGGAAGGGGTAAGAAATGTAGTATCACAATTCTGCAAAGTCCCACAGTTCATTTTAGGAAACAAGTGGGGATCAGCTTACTTTTTCAAAACCAACTCTGTTTAGCACTTGCATGGAAAAATAATGTTCACAGACCACTGAACAAACAAACACACAAGTACAAGCACGAAACTTGGACTAGCAGCTTTATTCTAGGAAGTAAGAAATTTGTTGGTGTATTTTACTTGGGAATGATGGAGAAAAAAGAATGGGTAAAAGAATGGATGTATTCTGTGATTCTGTGAAAACAGAGAGCATTATTTTGTTAAGATTTTTAGAAAAACTTGTTAAAAAAAAAGACTCCACTTTCAGTTACAACATTTAAAGGTAGTTCTTTCCTACATCAATACAAAACAATTTTTTTCTGGCGGAGTTATGAGCGTAAAGTCTACATGTTTTAAAATAGTTCATCTTTTAACTATCAAAAAAAAAGCTTTCCAATTCAGGAAAGGTCACATGATAATCATACAACAACTTCACCATCTCAATAATTACATATCCTAATTAAAAACTAAAAAGTAACATCAACTGTTAAAAACAAATTTGCTACACATCTACATAATAACTGGAAAGTTTTTATTAACTTTGTAGATTCTTCAAAACAGACAAAGCCACTCTTTTTCGATTCAGTCTATGGCACAAATTTTCATGACAAAATTTATCAAATCAATTCTGTACAGTTTATTTTAGAAAAGTATAACAAGACTATTCCATGTTTGTAAATACTCATCCAATGTCATCCCAACACAAGTGGTGTGTACATAAAACATACACATCACAATCCTACAGGAAGTTAATTCCAAAACTGTTCTCACCTCCTGAACAGCAACTGGGCAAGTAAATCCCCTGCGGTAAAGGTCAGATTTCCATTCTGGATTTATACAGAACATGGGAATCCTTGAACTGTGAAATACTTGTAACTCTGAAAATTGTCTTAGCACTACTTCTTACACAAATTTCTAAGAGTTTAGAACTGCCAAATTTTGTTGTGTGCTGAAATATCTAGATTTAATAGCCCCCCACTTAAAGTCTGCATGAAACTATTGCAACACAACCTGAAAATAGAATTTATTTTCTTATAAAATTCTTCTATTACCACAACAGCAATTGTTCTTACCACTTAGATATTTTGCTTCTCTTATCCAGCTACACACCGAAATTTACAGATTGCTAAAAACTACAGTAACAGTCCCTCCTCAGTTTTAAGACAGCCAAATCAAAGTTCAAAAGAAAGTCCAACCTCTACAAAAGTACTGTTATCAAAAGCTACTTTAAAAACAAAACTTACTTTCAATTAAAAAGAAAAAAAATCTTGTATCTAACATACTAAAACAGTCTAAAAATTAAAACCTTCCCCAGTCCTCAAGGTTAATGAAACAATATTCATCACAGATCCACGGCAATCAAAAAACCTCACAATATACCATTTCTCCTTTCAGAAAAATCCCTGAGGCTACACGGAATTTCTTGAGATTCCAATTTACAGGTTGGTAACTTTTCCCAAATCTTTACTGAGGGGTTTAGAGACCAAGTGGATGAGCATTGCTTGAAGTATTTGAAACTGCTTTGTCTTTCCACTTCCACTTTCTTGTCCCCTTTCTAGAAATCATCATCAGTCTGCAATTCCACCAAACTGGATTTCAGAGCAGGTCACACCAAAAACGTAACCATTGGGAGCAAGAAAGACGAGGTGAAGGATACCGAAAGGACAAGAAAGTCATAACCGAACTCCGGAACAAAAAGGCACGCTGTATCCAACAGGGCACCATGCTGCATCTACGTGGGCGTATTTATCTGTGAAACCACCCAATTATTCCCTTGGCACAGCCATACAACAGCCATCCCAGTATAAAACGTTCTGTCTCTTTCCATGAAGACTACTGTGCATGATGCTCGAAGCCTGATTTGAATACTCACTGAGACTGAGCTAGAGAAGCAGCTATTTCATCCCATCCAAATATTTAAATTTGGGACAGAATTTTTAGAGTTGAAAAAGCACTGCTTTGATTTCTTTCCTGCCTTTCCAAAAAAGCTGCAACAAATCTAACACGCCCTCCCTTCTCAAGGTTGCCACAGCAGTGGCAGGAGCAATCTCCGAGAGGTTACAGAGTAGCTACAATCAATGGCAGTGAAAGAGCTGAACACGGCACAAACCTCTTCAAACGCGGGCTGGAAATCACCCCTCTCCTCCTCCCTGACCTGTTCACACCAAACTGTCTCAGCATCTCGTTACAACGTTATTTTCACAGCCTCTCCATGTACAACAGAGACACAATTAACAACAGGATATTAAAATCTTAAGGCTTTCAGCTACTTGACTTCTTTCAGTTTAGGCTGGGGGAGAGCAGAGACAAGGGGTTACACATTTTTAAGCATAACGAAAAGTTGCGTATGAAAAAACATAGAAGGGAATCCAACCTGAAAATGGCTGGGAAGCAGGTAAAACAGGAATGAAAACATAAACACAATCTAATGCAAATTAGCATCAAGTATGGTTGGCTTAAAGGTGATCGTGATCTGTCTAGAATGTTATGTTTAATTCCAAAAGTTTTCATTACCACTAAAACTCATTTTCGACTCACACATTAATTTATGAACTTGATCAGATATTCATGCTGCAATGCCTGGAGTCACCTGACTCTTAAATTAGAACTTGTCAAAGCCAAAAAGTTAGCTTAATACTAGTTTCTTGTGAAAGGAATCATGCATCTACTCAGAAATAAAGGCCACAGAGTGAGCAGCAAATTCCAGTGCTGACAAAATCCTACTGCTTCAGAAGTTCCTATTTCTCTTAAAAAGCACTTCCACAGACTGAGGTTGTGAATTATAGCCACCTACAAAAAAATGGAATTGGACTTAATGACCCAAGAGTATGATTGTATGAGTACGATTTCCTATTAATAGTCCTGTCAAAAAGGACAGTAGTTCTTTTCATTAACTAAATTACATTTATCTTATGAAGGAAAAAGAAATGACCCCTTTACTTTGCTGTAAAAGTTTTACCTTCCCACCAGTTTCTTTGAGTTATCTCATACAAAAGGGCACAAGCTCATTGGTCACATTTTCCTCTGTCATCCTCATCTTGTTTCATTTCAGACATCTCTTCAGGAAGTAAAGGCAATTCAGAACTCTTCCCTTGTATTTCACTTGTGGAGCAGCATCACCTCAATTTCGGGGCAGATGGAAGGCCTTGAAAGGGCTATGATCATGAGATTTTTTTATCGGTTTATCGGAAGGAGAGCAGAGAACCAGATTCTCTAATCAATGAGGTCCTTCCCACATCTACTTTATAACAATTCACTGAATTAGCTTCCCAAAAGACCTCTCAGTTGCCTTCTACACTATGTTCCTTTTGAACGTTCAACCCAGAAGCACCCCAAGAATGACCCATGTAAGAGAACATGGACAAGGACCGAACTAAAGCATCCAGAGCTGTAAACAATTAATTGCTGTAACTTCTAACAGTGTCTGCCAGTACACCAAGACAAAACTGGGTGAAGTTCTGTGTTGTCATCCCCTCTATATTTTTAGAAAGGTAAAATGTTTACACAATGCAAAAAAAGTCAAAAAACCCTGTAGTGGGTTCACCTTGGCTAGCAGCTAAGCTCACCAAGCTGCTCACTCACTCCCTCACCACCCTGCCCATCAGGATGGGGGAAGAAAATTGGAAGAGTAAAAGCTAGAAAAATCATAGGTTAAGACAAAATAGTGGAATAAAAAAAGGAAAAGAAGAAGAAGGAAGAAAATCGAAACAAGCAATGCAAAGGCAATCACTCACCACCTCCCACGGGCAGACCACTTCCCAGCTGCTCTCTGCGCAAAACACTACCTAAACCCCGTCCTCTCTGCTCCGTTGCTAGGACAACGCCACATGGCATGGAAAGGCTTCCCTCAGTTCAGGTCACCTCTCTGGTGGTGTCCCCCTCTCAACTCCTTGCGAATGCCCTGGCTTACTCCTGTGGGGGTGGGCAGAGTCGGCAACAAAGGCCTTGCCACTGCACAAATACCCCTCGGCAACAGATGAACCACCTGCGTGTTGTCAACACCCTTTTGGTCACAAATCTCAAGCCTAGCACCACACAGGCCTCTATGAAGAAGAAAAAAAAAAAAAATAAATTAACTGCAGGGCCAGCCATACCCAGTTGTAGTTGGAAGTTCTGCTCCCTCCTCGCTTGACACATCTGTCATGTGTGACCAGCGATTTCTGCCTGCACAGTGATTTCAGCTACACGGCCTGGAAAGGTGAGGTGTGAGGACTTTAACAATTCTCAAGTGCTTAGCGTCGACAATTCTTCTTTTTCTGCCTTAACTTACAAACAGGGGGAAGTTCTTCACCGAGAAAAAGAGGTAGAATATGGAAAACCCAGACCTTTCTTCTTTCTTGCCATTTTCTTACAGCAAACATTCTGACAAACCCTCAACAGTAATTGTTTCATTATTTTTAAAAGTCTTAGAACTCTAAAGTAGTTAGAAATGCCCAAAATATTATGGGGAAAACACCCTAGTCAAAGATTCCACTAAAAATACAGCAGCTTCTAACTTCATTTTGAAGTTATCTTGAAGAAGGGCTTTGCAAAGAAAAAGGTCTGCCATCATTACCTGCAGGTTGACTGGAGGGAGTCAGTGTAACAGAATTAACAGCTTTCAGCTGTAAAATTACTAATTCCAGTAATACAGCACATTAAACACACCATTTGAGATATATGCCAACTTAAACTACCACATATGGCATATCTATCTCATTATCACAGTTTGTGTTTTCATATGCAGAGCTGTTCTAGTTTTTAAACAATGTGTCAAAATGCACCATTTTATCTGAAAACAGAAAATGCTGTCTTTTATAATACCAGTAGATCAGTATTGTATTTTGAACATGCAGTACACTACATGTGGAGAAAAAAATAGAGACACATTGCAACATGTCTCTTTAATGTTTTAATAAAATTTTACTAATAAGAATGCTAAAATTGTTAAGGTGCAAAATGAATTTTAATAACAAGTTCCTCAAAGTCAGTATTTTCACTTTTTATTTTTTCCTTTCAAGTCGTTAACTCACCTATTGATGTATTAAGTCTTAAATGACAGTGGACAAATGAAACAATCAAGTTAGTCATTCTCCCAGTTTCGCCTGTGATGAAGAAGGACTGTGTAAGAGCACGTGTGCAGACATCAGTTGCTGCGAAGACAGACCCCGCTTGTGCTCCGGCTTCATGTGCAATTTGACCTCACTCAGAACAATCGCGAGTGCAGAATCACACATTCTAACTGTAGCTCAAGACAAATCATGCTCTAAAATATTTCATTTCAGATCCCTCAGCTGGTGCTTGGTGTCACTTCAGCTGTTCAGAGGGATTATTTTTTTTTAATGTTTCTTTGCGTAAATAAGCGAAGAGCTCACACATCATTACCATGAAACATTACATAATCTTAATCTCTTCTTTTGCAACTCAAACAGGACCGTGCATTCTCATGCAAAAAAAGCAAAACGTGCATGAAAACTAACAGTTAACACCTTAGTAACCAAACAACTCTGAAACAGCCACTCCAAATACTTTGGTTCTTGTTCAGGAACACGAAGGAAAGGTGAAGATAGGCCACCCAGTCATCGACTGCACTGCCCAGTGTCCCCCTCAGTTCTCAGGTGGTATTTCTGATAACTTAGTTCAACAGAAAGCAAGCAACATGAAGATACACTTGAACATCATGCCTTACTCTAAAAAGACATATTACAAAGAAAAAAAAAGCATACAAAAGTTTAAGAAGTGCCTCTCAGTTTTTCGATTTGTTTTTAAATGAGCGTTAAGTCCTTGAGTCTACAATTACCTATACAGAAAGTTTCCATTAAGCTTAAAATTAAACACATTCAAAAATGTTTAATTTTTTTGTTGAAATAATGTGACAGATATTAGAATTTGAACACTAAAGTAGAAAATTAAAAAATATTTTTATGTTCATTTTAGATTCATTTTTTAGTTCATTTTCAATAAACAAATTAGGGCAAGGGTTTTTTAAAATAACAAATGCTTGTGTAAGCAACTGGACTATCCAAAGTATAGGAAAACCCAAAGTATTCCAATTCACTTTTGTATTGAAAAGCACGGTGCAGTCTCTACCATGATAAAAAGTACGAACAAACCTCCTAAAAGATAAATCAAAACATTTGTGGAATAATAAGCAAAAATAAGACAATTTGACTTAATTATCAATATTTTAAGTCAAAGTGCCAATATTTCACTGGAATTTATTTTAGAAAGTTTAACTATAACTTCTAACATTTCAGATTAGATTACACAGAGTCCTTCTCACTATTTTTAGGAGATAATTTTTGATAATCCAGTCACTTTCATACTTCTTAAATTCTGATTTCCACCTTTCAAAACTAGTACAAAGCAACCACGTTGGAACAAAAGAAAAAGTTAATGCTTCTAACAAGCCATTATTTGCCAACGGAAACGTTCTAGAAAATGTTTAGTTTGAAGAGGATTTGCAACTGAATCTGGATTAGACCCAACGCTTCTCTTTTAAAATGGACCTTTTAGCAAGACTGGCATACATTAACATAAAGCCAGTATTTGCCTACATGGAATTACCGAACAGATTTACAAATATATTAAAAAGCCAGTCTATACATAAAGACGCAGAATTATTCTTTTAATATCACAAAATCCAGCCGCGTTTTTAAGCAAAGCCAAAGAATGAGACAATTACAAACATTACTGATTACATACAATAAGTTTTTATCATTTGTCCTGCTTTAGGCATTACTAACGGGTTGCATTTTTGCATTAAAAATTGAAAGAAACTTTCAAAACAATGTAATTCTTCTTGCAAAGAGACCGTAAACTAAAACAAAAGCTATAAATCTCTTATGCCAAAAGGGGAGAACATGCATATTTGGCAAGTTCATACTGATAATCTGTATTATATACCTATTTTTAATAAACATCTGTTTGTAACTGCAAAGGCATTGTACATGATCCTCACCAAAGCGCATGCATTATTCCTGTACTCATCATTTACTATATTAACCATTTACAATATTAAAATTGTATGTAGTAAGAAAGAAATCTCAAAATAGAAATTCAAACAGCTTTATGCAGACAAGAAAAGTTCAATTAAAAGCACTTGCAAGGCTAGAAACCTGTGAGAACACACCCCTGCTCAGAGGAAAAGGCAGCGGTAAATGTTAACTACCATAGCTGGGCACCAGGAAAAAGAAAACAAAACCTTCCTGTGCTAGAACAGAGGAGAGCCTTTAGAAAGTTTTTCACCAAAAGACTTAACCAAACTGGAATCATCTAGATCTCATGTAAATTGAGTACTTACACGAATTTAATGTTTGTATACAGAAACTGCCAGGAATTTTACTGCCTTATTAGGAGTGGTCTCCATTTGTTTTCCTGGCAGACAGTGGCAAATAGGACAGAAATTCTTATTTTCAGCCCTCATGTTTACGATACAAGAAGAAGGATTTGTACTCCTTTTTAGCCAAAAGTAATAAGACATCAGCACTGAAAAGACAGAAGAACTGTATTGCACTGTACTAACCCACACACAAAATGAGTTTGGACAACTTTAAGAAATGCTCAACTTCAGCGGAATATTTGATCTCAAGCAACACAAAGAACGGGAAACAATTAGTCAGGTTTTGATTACTTCCAAGAATCTTCATCCTATCTAAAAACGGGAAGTTTTACTTACCACAAAAACCTAAATTCAGAGTGATGGTTATATTTTACTGGCAGAATTCCCATTCTGAACATCAAGTGTAAATGGAGAAGTAAAAAAGACATGTTAAACTGCTTATAAAATAAAGTACAAATTTTCCAGTGCTTCAAACATGCTAAACTGTTACTCTGAGATTCAGAATTTAAAGGCTTGTAGAGGGAAAATTCAGAGCTCTAAAAAACAACCTGAAGATTAAAAATTGAAATTATGTACTTGTCAGGACTGAATCACTGTCTCTTTTTTAATAAGTAACATAGACGTAGTATTTTTTTTTGTTAAATATCTTTCTAACAATCTCCAGCATTTCTAAGATGGCCTATCCAGTAAGATTGCTCAATTTCTCCCATGGAAGAGGTCAAGCATAGGGGATATCTCACACCTTGAAGCAGATGACATCAGTTAAGTTATTTCTACCCAGAAGAAATATTTATACAGAAATCCAATATGAAAATCATCTTTCGCTTTTGAGTAAGAGAAAAAGAAATTGGGAAAGTGACAATCCCCTTAGAATAGGGCATATATATGCTATGTGAGAACTGCTGTACTCTTCAAGGGATTAACACAACACAGCCTGCTTAGAGTAGAGCAAAACTTCAAAAATTATTTAATATGAGGGAATAAAGTCTCCTCAAATGTCCTAAGGTATCTTGGTCTTTCCCTCTGCATACAGACTCACCTACAAGGATACCAGAATATCTACGGATCTGAATCCGTACTACAGTTCAGACATCTGCTTCTTCATAAACTGGGATTACTTCCCGCTAAATATGCCCCTATTCTACCCTGGTTTGCCAATAAACTGCATCACAATTCAGCAGACAACTACTAATAGCACTTCTCTAAATTAGCATTGCAACATTAAACCTCTTTCTAGACCTACTGAAGCAGGTCATACCACAAATATGAAATGTATATTAGTTCCTGAAAGACTTTCAGTTTTAAGCATACCTGACCTGAATATCAAATACCATCAGCTTTACAATGGGAAAACCTCATCTAACAGACACTAATTTACACACCAACCCCTTGAACGCTTTCGTAGTTTTGCCTTCATAGAATCTTTGACAGGGAAAACCCATCCAAATTAAGACACACTCATGCTTGCTACTATCAAGAGGATTACGATCACCTATTCTGACCTCCTATGCAATAACATTCCACAGAAAGAAATCTCTGCATTATCTTAGGAGCCCATTTAACTACATGCATATTTTAAGAAAAAGGTCGTTAAATTTTAATTGCAGGTGAAATATGGTAACTCTTCATAAATTGTTGTCATGACTTCTGGAAGTTTGTATTGGGAGAAACAAGGTACCCAAATCAAAACTGGCCATTCCAGCACTAAGCCAAATACTAAAAGATAAATAAATAATGAAAAAGAAAATCAATGATCTTCAAACTGCAAATATAAAGCTCCCAAAGTTTACAAGCAGAGATTTCTTTACAAAAGAGCACGCACAAAAAACTTTGCACAAGATGCAACTTGACAAGTTCCTGAAAGCATGGTGGTCATTGTCACACCACAGTAAGCTATTCCACCAAAAAGGATGAGAAGTGGATACACAATGAGGAGCTTATTTTTCCTCATTCTGAGCACATGTATGACTGTTGGAGAAGGGAAAGATCAAGGTACCTATTTTACAATTACGGAGGAAAAGCATGGCGGTCATTGACGCACCACAGTAAGCTATTCCATCAAAAAGGATGAGAAGTGGATACACAATGAGAGCTTATTTTTCGTCATTCTGAGCACATGTATGACTGTTGGAGAAGGGAAAGATCAAGGTACCTATTTTACAATTACGGAGGAGTGAATTTTGTGGCCTTCTCACGTCCGCGTCCTCCGGATCAGAAAGTGTGAAGCTAACAAAGCGCGAAGGACAGATTTGGAACTACTTCTGAGCACCAAAACCCACACCCATTCCAACGGTCAGTACTATGAAAAACATGAGCCGTTGGAAAAGATAACACAGAAAGAAGAGAATGATTAGGTACTAATCAAAGCAGCATTTAAAAACTGAAATAAAAATTAAAATTAAATAGGTATAAATTCAAACACTGACCTTGCTTCCACTATCCACTCTATGTCTCTAAAACTAGAAGGTTATAAAACACTTGCATAAACTGAAGGGGTTTTGTTTTTAAATGGTACAGGAAACCTAAAGAAGGACAAATATAGCTGCCCTTTTCATTGACTTTTTTCTCATCAAGAATATTCAAGAGTAAAGCTCTGAGGCTAGCAGCTACACGTGGATTTTGACATACACTTCATATTTTTTAACAACATAAATGATTTAAAATCTGGCTACCTTAGGAACTATTTGTTATCTTCTAAATACTAATTATTTAGAGAAAAAGAGTCACGCTGAACTCAAGCAAAATGAAAAGCTACTGGTTACACAAGGGAAATTTCTTTTTACAGACACTCTTTTCTGTCCAGTCTTAGAGTTTACCTGCTTAACACACAATTGTCCCATCTTTTTTCTGGTTATTTGGGATCAATCAATTAGAAAAAAATAATTTATTCATATAATGTATCATGTTGGCACTTACTAGAACAGCTAGTCATAGATGTATATACACACAAAACTAGACAGTGTATAAAACTATAAGGTATCTATTTTATTATTGTTAAAAGCAGTGCAAATACTAGATGAACACTTGTCATTACTCATCTGTACACAACCACAAAAACTTACATACCTGGGAAAAAAAATGAATAGTCTTTGATAATTTGACACTTCCTTTTGTTTTTTGAGCATTTCACTAACTAGATATTGTGTGCTGCTTGAGAAAGAATAATCTTAACAAAAACTTAACAAAAGACTTAGGTGTGCTGCACTGCACAGTAAAAGACTCAATTTTTACTTTAGACTGACAGTTGCCAAGTGTTCATCTAATACAGTAAGTAGAAGATACACAAAGAATGAAGAAGTGTGCACACACATGCAAGACAGAAAACAAACCCCATACAAGTTCTATGTCTAACACTTCTCACTGCAACAGACCATGTTTATAAAGCTTTAAGGCATCCAGGAGCAGCGTTTCACTGCAGACCTTTGAAAATCAGCACAGACAGAATGCCAGAAGAGCCTCTCTTGTTCCACAGTTTTCTTCAAATCCAGGTCATTAAACTGCTAAAAAAGCCATCTATTGCTTTTTTTTTTTTTTGATGCATGTGTTCCTCAGGAAAACTGTTTGTAGCTGCCAGATTACAATAAAGCAAATAGTCTCTAACTCCAGCTCAATAGTGCTGCCAAAACTGTATCTGCTGTAGCACCTGAATTGCTGCTGCTACTGCTCTAATAGACCGGTCTACCTGCGCTCCGGCATTTCCTAACGCCAGGTTACAGATGGGCAAAAAAACGTAAACCTCAGCTAGATCAGGCTCCAACTTGGCATATGGTCCAACTGCTCTTCCCTCCCCCTTTCCTCCCAGCCATGATACTCACTGCCCAGCTCCCTGGGAACACACTCCGGCAGTTCTAAGTCCAGAAGCACACTAGATGCTCAAAGCTGACTGAATGGGCACATGCCATTGCCTACTTTTCCAGTGCATATAAACTTTTCCATTCACATAAATTGTATTCTAAAAAAAGAAAGACTCTACAGTCATATATTTGTAATTTTTCAGGTACAGTTCGAAAATCAGAGCTTAGAACACGTTAGGAAGATAAATTGCTGCTGCCTCTGATTATGTGGTTCTCTATGGAGAATTTCCTTCCCCATATTACCAAGGAAGAATCTAAAAAGAACTAAAAAGAAGTACTTAAAATAAAATACATGTACATACAAATCTTCCAAGAGCTTTGGAGGTGTGCATTATGGTTCTTGATTCAAGCAAACAGGTGCCACTCTATGAAGTGGAGGAAAATAGTACAAATGTGTGAAGCTCTTTATGTGGGAAATTACAAGAGAGTTAAATGGCACTAAGCAAGGCACAAAAAGTGCTTTTAAAATAGAAACAAGGGAACATGCAGAGAACCTCGGTATCTAATTTAATTAATGATTGAGAATGCAAAGGCTCCAACTGGTGAAACATTAGCAGCAGCCATGAATTTCACTGTAGTTCTGTATAACAAGTAATCTTACCTGAGTGATTCTCAAAAAAATGTCAACACATCGATTGTATTTTTCATCTGATCCTGTCAATGCTGAGATGACAGGCCCTGCAGGATGCAGTGAGAGATCAATGATGAAAAACAGATGTTTAGTCTTTTCACAATCAAAACCTACAAGACCAGGCAAATACGAAACTTTGTCTGAAATTCATGCTTGTTTATACCCAACAAACGCTAACGTCACACCATGACCTTCACGTACGTAAGCTGACAGGGGTATCTCTTCCTCACTTACAAGGGATCTGACCCCAGATCATTCATGTTACCAATGTATAACTTTAAACCTGGTCCCTAGTAACAACGTCCTTCCAAGTGCGTCTGGCCACACGGCCGGTTATTTACATCAGCTCCCTCATACACCAACCTGTTCTCTCTGGCCTTTCATGAAGGAGACAATTTTGTCCATCAATCACGCAAAACACTTAAATCTTGCACAAAATTTATCACAATTCAGAAGCCAAGAACAGCATGGCTCTTAACAGCCTCAGTCAAAGACTAAGAAATTCATATTGAAAAGTTAGCACTGTATAGTTGGGAGCTGACAGGCAGGTTGGATTAAGTGATCTCTAAGGTCCCTTCCAGCCTAGGTCATTCCAGGATTCTGTGATTCTAGGACTTCCATAAATGTTTCCAAATACTGCCTTAAACTGACCAGTTAAGTACTTACAAATGAATTTTAATGCCTGGCTATAATCAAGAACAGAACTTTTAATATTAAGTAAACCCCAATTAGATTCAACCATAGCTAATTATCAAATATGTTAAAGTGAAAACAAGCTAATATGAAGGGATGGAGATTTAGATAGTTGTCATTTTATTATCTACTAAAATATTTAATATTTATATTAAATATAGGGGAAATCTAAAACAGAGCACCTGACAATTGTCCATCTACTTCTAAATGAAAATACAAGCAATGTAGTCAGTCCTTATATTGCTATGAATAATCACAAAGTGGGATGCAGATATCCCTGAAATCAGAACAAAAACAGGATGGAGTAGAACCTTGCAAGTCTATAATGTGACGTTTAAAAGACCTCTAGGCTAAACCCTGGTTTGGTATTTCCTTTGGGAGGACAGAAAGACTGAATGGCCCTGAATGCTGGGGTGACTGGAAGAAACCTCAGAGCTTCCTAAAGCCATGTCATATAGTCAGGAAGACAGTAACAGATCTACAGTAAATTAATAGTCTAACACATGCACAGCACACCCATTTATTCCAAATGCCAAACTCCAATTTTACATGTTTCCATGTTACTAGAAATCCATAAAAGAATCACAACACTGAGCTAGCCAGCACGAGCTCCGAGCACATCCCACTACACCAGAAATTCATACCAGACACAAACAACAGAACTCTTTTCATTTACAGACAATTGTATTTGTTGTTAGAATAAACACAAATATTTTTCCTAAGTCCATTATAATGATGACATTTCAAAAACACTTTTATCAGCTTCATTACTCCACAGACACACTTGATAAAAAGGAAAAATGCGTTACGCTTTTAGATGGGAGCACATTAAGAATGAATCCATTCAGAAAACCAAAAGGCCTACCTAGAAACACGACCATCAACCAGAGTCGAAAAAACCACCTTCCCATTTCTACGTGTCTTGCGTTCTATACCCTGACACTGCAGCCTCTGAGGGTCAGGTTAATTAAGATCAAGAGCAGCTGCAGTGCAACGTGAGAAGCACACTGCCACGGCTCGCCCCAGCCCAGCCCAGTTACCTGCGGCATTCCAGCACGGGCCGACTGACACCACCACGCTCCTCAGCAAGGCCTCAACTCCCACTGGCCTACGATAAATGGTAAAAACCAAACCAACCTCTTCTCAGGACGGACTGCAAAGCTGACTGCACCTGCTGCTGGATGCACCGAGGAGTCCCAGAGAGATGTCTGCCTGGCAGACCCTTACAGATGTTGCCCAACTTCCTTACGCTAGAGCTGCACCCAAAGACAGAAATCGGGCGCAAGCCCTCCTCCCAAACCCCTCCCCGCTCCCTTTCTAAAAGTTAGTCTAAAAAATTCACTAAATCCAAGGGTTTCTCCCCTGGCCACAAAGCTACTGAGCGCTGACAAAATAAATTCTGCAGTCGACTACTGAAGACAAGACCTAAGTTAATGTAATTAATTAAAGAAGAAACAAGATCAAAGAGTATTTGAAAAACATATTGCTTGTTGCAGGTTGCACCCATTAAGAAAAGTGAGAACGTGCTTCTTTTACTGCACTAAGGAAAAGAGGAAAAAGATCAAGAGACTTGGACATTTCCCATTACTATTTTTGAAATATTAGCTCCAAGACCACGTCCTGACAGACACCTATTAGAACGTGGATCTACCCACAAAATACCATCAAAGTACTATACAGAAATTTTAAGTTTTGTGAAAGAGGAAATTTTAACATTTTCAGTACATACCAACTTGGGCTACTTTTCTTGGGTTTGGGGTTTGTCCAGAATGCATGAGTCCAGAAAATAGATATTGTTAATGAATAATTACTTCCCAGAAATCTCAACTTTACCCAAAAACAATATGGCACCTTCATCTACACAGCTTTCTAATCTAGTGAGAGTAATTTGGTTTTCAATTATATTGAAAATTTGTCAAAAGCAATCATAAGAAAGACGAAAATTACTAAACATGGCATTTCCACATGACAACAGCTACCCTTGCTTTGTTCTTTATTTTGCCAAACAAGTGCACCTCTAGTTAGTTCAGTTCAGACCAACCATTCCAAATCTATCCCAAGCTGTTTTAAACCTTCCTTATACAAGACAAAGGCACAGCACTTTCTTGCGAAAGGAAGCCATTTACTATGTCAAAGTTTATTCACACATCAACATGAATAGGCCCCTGCACATAGAAGAAATCAGTGCAAAATTTCTTCTTAAACTTCTACTCGAAATTTCTCTAAGCCTATCAGATGGGAAGCTGCTAAGTGACAGTACACTGGGTGAGTTAGATATGGAACAATACGAGGATCATACCAAGTTAGAAATTCAGTTTCAGCTTCCTTTTAACTGTAAAATTCTAAAGATCTGCCAGCTAACAAGCTAACTTTTTTTTATTCTGCTCCAGTAACCAGGCAACAGACAACTGTTCAACTGAGAATTATCTCTCTGAACAGCTGGCAATCAACACTCCAGAGTTTTTGGTGGTTGGTCTTTTTTTTTTTTTAACTACTAGAAAGATCAGTGATTACTTCAAAAACCCACACAGCTCTAGACTGCACCTCTGAAATCTCTACTCACTGTTTAGTCATTTCCTCAGTCTCAGTATCCCTGAAGTCACTCATATAAGTAAATGTTTACAGCAGAACATTAAAATCTTAGATATATACTTATGAAGTCTCTAATCAGCTAATGTTAACACTTTAGAAAAATAAAAGTATCGAGAATGAAAGTGAGATGCATTTATTGATGCATGACAAACCGTCCTCAAGGAACCATGACAACAGACAGCTAATGCCTGACGCCATTCTCGCTTCTAACTCCATTACTCTTTTTTCTCTTCCATATTTGAAAAAGCAGTATTTCACCTCAACATTATTTTGAGTGTTGCTTTCTAAAACAGATTCTTTTCCCTATTAGTCTTAGGTTATTTTTAAGAGTGCTAAATTAACATGACAATCCCTTTATTATATAAAGGAAATAATGGTGAAACAGCTTGATGTGTTATACCTTCCCCCTTCCTAACAGTTTAACGAGAGTAATTAAGCTAGAAAGTGAATTTTTTAGTTATAAATTCCTGTAAAGTTCTGTTACTTACATATTCAATGTGTCTGAAGGGTGTTTAAAAGTCAGAATAAGACACTTTTCAAAAGGGCGCTTGCACAAGGATTATCTAGACTATCTCTCATAATACGGGCATGTTTCAAAAATATCTGATATTCAAACACAGAACATCTCAAATACAAGTCATCTGGTAAAAACACAACACAGCCACACAACACTTGAAACACTCTACAAGGTGGGAGAGGAAGCTCCCACCTTTTGTATCCTCCAAGCATTTAGATCACTACTGATTAGAAATCTGCTATTAAAACAACACAGCTCATCTATTGTTAAAAGCAGTAAAACCTTATCCCCATTTAATTATGCTTTTATTAATCTCCCCTCTTAATATGATCTAATTTCAGTACACACATGACTTCACATTCACATAAATTGAAAAACACTGACCGAGCTCAAATTCACTCAAGTACCAAGTTCAGAGCAGGCAAGATCCCGTTGCAAGATAAACAACACGATGCGATGTAACATAATTTTGGGCGTGTGTGTGTGTGAGAGAGAGACTGAGGCAGGAGCAGAGAGGGGGTGGGGGAGAGAGAGAAAGCAGGCAGGAGCCCGCGCCAGCATTTGCAATGGAAAAAAATACATATGTCCAGAGTAGTTTTCAGTCCAGCGCTCACTATAATTCAAAATGGAGAAACAGATAAGACAATGAGAGCTTAATATCATAGAAACTCTTTTTTTTTGCATTATTCAAATTAAAATCATACATTAAAATAACTTCAGAGAGTAGCTACTTTCTTTATGAAGCTCACTTCATTAATATTAAAGTAGCATGGCTACAGCTGTATTTCGGTTTTGGACCAGAACCTACTAGTATTGACACACTCTGTACTTCTCTGCAGAAAAGATCAGCACCATTTAGTTTAAAAGTAGGGCATATTTTGCCATTTTAATTTCACTTCCACTAATCTAGAGGGACAAGCCTCAACTGAAAAGAATCAGGGGGTAATCTAAACATAATAACCAAAGTCAAATTGCAGGAGTCCAGACAATTAGAAAAAGTCAGTTGGTAACCTGAAAAGAGAACAATAAATTGTGCACTCAAAAAAAAAGACTGTAGTGGATGGCAATGTATTTATATACTACTTCCTATTTTGTAAACTAAAATGTTCAATGCAAAGCTGGTTTTTTCCTTCAATTTCTTGCAATTAGAGCTGCCATATAATTCTTCAGTAATTATGTCACCTTTTGACGCACAAAAATAATCCCAACAGAAACCAGTCTGCATACTGAAGTCCTATATCACAGAGGAAAAAAAAAGAACACTATTAGATCACACGAACTACTCATGACTTCTGGGTTACAACCAACTTCCTCCTTTCCAAACAGCAACTTTCTCAGCCTGTGCTAAAACTTTTTGGAAATACAGAACAGTTTCACAGAAGCTTCGGCAAGAGAACACTCTACAGCAAAACGTACGTTAAACACATTTATAGTCACAAGCATCAGAGGTACAGACTAGCTAATTCCATTAGGAAACAGAAAAATAGCCCAAGAAACTTCGTAAGAAAAATAAAGCATGTCTTCACCTTAGCTATTTCACCAGGTTTGCATTAGCTAATGCTATATGAGCACGAGAGGCTGGAAGAAACCCAAAAGCCATCAGCTCGGGGAATGTCAGGACCTCCGAAAATTCCCTGGGCTGGTGGTCAGACGCAAACAGAACCAGTAACGAGCGCGAGCCACCCGCGAAGGCAGCTCTCATCCCTGCCCCACGCTCCAGCAGGTATCAGCCGCTACTTCTGTAAAACCCTCCTTTTCTGTACAGCACAGCGTGGCTGCACGGTCCAAGCTGACGGTGGGAAGTCAAACTGGAACTTCACTTGCACCTGTTACAGCGAAACCGCTTGAGCCTCCCTGCCCTCGTTCTGTTATCACTACTGATTTTAAAAGAGAACGTGTTCACGTCGCAAACGTTCTCACTCATGTCATTCTAGCTTGCTTATTTTTATTTCGCAGAGGTTCTTCTGCTCCTACTGCTGTATCTTTACAATTTGCTACACAAAAAAATGTGTAATTCTGATTTAATCAGAAAACAGAAGAACTATGCTAGAGCACTGAACAAAAGATCTAATCTTTGGAGCGTCCTTTCCAAGTGAGTGTAAATAAACTGTAGTAAAATGAAAAGGCTTGTAATTTAGTATTTGGAATATTCTTCATAAACACCAATTTTCTGTAACATCCTTGCATATCTGATACCACCTCATGTATAATGCAGAAAATCTATTTCATTTTCATCTATTGACAGTGAATTTAATTTACTATCATGGCTCTTTACCCAGATTATGTTATTAATTCTGCAATCAGGCTCTTTTGAATGCCTTTATTTCTTCCAAGAGTTTTCACAATTCTACATTGATTTTTTCCACTCTAACATACCTTTCAAAATAAAGGATCATTTTTAATAACTGTCTAAAAAAAAAGGAAAAACGGGAAGAAAAAAAAAAAGCACCTCAAAGACAACAAGCAGCAGTTAATAAGCTGTATTTTTCAACAGGAAAAATCTACATGCATGACTTTAACCTCTGACATTTAAATATCATAAAGTACATTCGTTAAGGAGATGTACAACAGGTGCATTATAATTTCCACATCAACAATCAGCATTGTAAATAGACCACAATCTCTCCCATTAATAAAAAATTACCCACTTCTGCCTGACACTAAAGTTAGAGGATTGCAAAGCTAAATACTCCAGCGTTAGTGTTCTGTTTACATCCATAACAACTGCCTTTGCTATTTCATAGAACTCAGTCATCTTGTTAAACTAGATCAAATGCAAAGCAGCTCTTGTTTTTCCAACAGAAAAAAGTCAGCAACAGCTAGTCAACTCTAAATCACCGATTATTCTTCAAAACAGCAAAATCAAAACACCAAAATGAGTGTTGGTTATTTAATTATTTTGTGGCAGTTTTTAAAAAGTCCTCTAGAACAAAGTTCAATTGCAGAATGCTAATTCGTTCCTCTTCAGGAAAGACGTGATTATCCAATTGCAGAAGCTAAAATCTTGTATATCATTACGTAAGACTCCCTCCTCAGAAATCTTATAAAGAAGAAATGCTAAATCAGGTATTTATTATTGTTATACACAAACATTAGAACCGCCTTTCTTGTGCAACTGATATAAAACACTCATTTCTTTATTCATCCAAAGTATTTCTCTTTTATAACAGATTTTTTCCACCATCATAATAAACATAATATAAAGAATACCTAAAGAGCAGCACTTGTCCTCTTTACTTCACTCCAGAGCCAGTGAACAAAGCAGTGAAGCAGAAAGAAGGTACATAATGGATTTAAAGTAAATGGCCCATTCTTTAAGAGGCAGCCTCTCATTTTTACTCATTCTAGCTTAATTGTCATTACAATGTCTGGAAACTTCAAACGAACAATTATTTTTACGCCAGCTGTCAAGTTGGTTCCTTTGCTAGATTTTTATTTCTTAAGAAAAACTAAAACCCAAAGCAATCAAAACATTAATGAAAATAATATTTTTTTCGGCAGAAACACTGTAAACATCTTTAAACATAATTCAAGCAGTTAGTGCCCAGTCCATTCCATACACCAGGACAGAAC
This sequence comes from Apaloderma vittatum, assembly GCF_000703405.1. Classification (NCBI taxonomy): domain Eukaryota; kingdom Metazoa; phylum Chordata; class Aves; order Trogoniformes; family Trogonidae; genus Apaloderma; species Apaloderma vittatum. The sequence goes on from NW_009724356.1 coordinate 63,633, forward strand.
ATTTATATTCACTGTTGCACTTTGCAGCATAGTTTTCTGAGAAACAATGCTTCCAGCTGCACTGGAAGCTCAGTCGTCACTTTACGAAACACTAACACATACAAACATCCCTTGGGATTTAAAAAATAAAGAATTGGCTAATTTTTGCACCTACCTGGGTAAAAATCTTTGGATTTAGACAGCTTGATGGTGGCCCCAGTCTCTTTCTGCAACTGAACAATTGTCTGTCCTCCCTTCCCAATTATAGATCCAGCAGCATAACTAGGTATGAGGACCTTTAGAAAATACTGGCCATCCTCTGAAAAATTGAGATATGCATGGTTAATATGGCTTACAAACTTTGAGTTTTCTTCCCCAGACCCATAATAAACAAAATACTACATCTTTAAACCCATACACTAATTCATGCATTTACCTCTAACCAGTTGCGTCATTCTACAAGACATGCTTACACTACGCCTTTGACATTTTAAAATATGTATATTTATTCTAAGTAAATTTAAGAATCCACATAGATTCCTAAATTCTGTAAAAGAATAAGAATAAAATCCAAATCATATTTCAAAGGTGATTTTTTTCCCCAATGGTAACCACAGCACGCAAATACGATCGGACCCCTCTAAAAAGAAAAAAAAGCCCTGCACGAAAACGTGCCTAGTGACAACTACAACATTGCTTGAGAATACTGCAAAAGAAACGCCTAAAACTAAAAAGAACGCACTGTAAATTCTGAGGGGCTATTTGTTTGTCATTAGTAAATACATGAGAATAGCAATTAGCTATTGCCTGCATTCTTCTTAAGTGAGCAAAACGACTACTCTGCTACCAAATAACCCACCCAAAATGTGGGGTTTTATTCCAAGCATTTCAGCCACTGCCAAGAAAACAACTCAACATGGTACGGATGGAATCACTTCCTAAGTAATCCTGATGTATTCCTTTAGCACTTCTTAAGGGACAATGATCTGGTTTAAGCTCATTAATTAAAGGACATTAAGAAGAATTTTTCCCAATTGATCAAAAGCCTAAGTCACTTATTTTAAATACACTTAAAAGGTGACGAGATAGACAATGCCAGTCCTCTACCCACCACCTGCCTTAAAGGACACGATCAGAACAGGGGAGAGAAAAAAAAAGAATACGGAATGAATGGAGGGGAAGAAGAAGAAAGGCTTCCCAGTCTGATTCGGCAACTGCACAATCGTCTGTGCCCTCGCCCCAGTGCTCAATCCAGCCCCGCTGAAGTGCGAGGACCTTCCCTAAGGGGCTCCGAAGAAGTGCAGAGCAATACGGGCACGCTGCCTCCTCAGGCTCTCCCCAGCGATTAAGGCAACGTCCCACTGGCACGGATATCAAGGGGTTTATCACGACACCCGCTTCCCAAAGTTGCTTGGGTGTCCATCCCCCACCCCAAGCGGG